>NW_021703767.1:9348768-9414221 GCF_005190385.1 Monodon monoceros
AGTAGGGGTGTTGTTAGAGTAGTAGGGGTGTTAGAGTAGTAGGGGTGTTGTTAGAGTAGTAGGGGTGTTAGAGTAGTAGGGGTGTTGTTAGAGTAGTAGGGGTGTTGTTAGAGTAGTAGGGGTGTTAGAGTAGTAGGGGTGTTAGAGTAGTAGGGGTGTTAGAGTAGTAGGGGTGTTAGAATAGTAGGGGACCAGAGCGTTAGTTCCTCTTAGTTCCCAGATGAGAACACTGGGTCCCTGGGGGGGGGGGTGAGCTTGCTTGTCCAAAGTCACAGCAGTGCGGGTGTGGAAGGTGAGAGTTCCCTAACATGCCAGGGCTCTTGTCCCTCCACTGCCAAGGCTCCACTACATGCCAAGTTCACCAGCACTCTCCTTCCTCCCTGCCCAGTAGACAGTAGGTATCATTTTTTTTTAATTTTTAAATTTTATTTTATTTACTTTTTTATGCAGTAGGTTCTTATCAGTCATCAGTTGTATACACATCAGTGTATACATGTCAATCCCAATCGCCCAATTCATCCCACCCCCACCCCCACCCCCCCGCGGCTTTCCCCGCTTGGTGTCCATACGTTTGTTCTCTACGTCTGTGTTTCAACTTCTGCCCAGCAAACCGGTTCATCTGTGCCATTTTTCTAGGTTCCACATACACGCATTAATATACGATATTTTTTTTCTCTTTCTGACTTACTTCACTCTGTATGACAGTCTCTAGATCCATCCACATCTCAACAAATGACCCAAATACGTTCCTTTTTATGGCTGAGTAATATTCCATTGTATATATGTACCACATCTTCTTTATCCATTTGTCTGTCGATGGGCATTTAGGTTGCTTCCATGACCTGGCTATTGTAAACAGTGCTACAATGAACACTGGGGTGCATGTGTCTTTTTGAATTACGGTTGTGTCTGGGCATATGCCAAGTAGTGGGATTGCTGGATCATATGGTAATTCTATTTTTAGTTTTTTAAGGAACCTCCATACTGTTCTCCATAGTAGCTGTATCAATTTACATTCCCACCAACAGTGCAAGAGGGTTCCCTTTTCTCCACACCCTCTCCAGCATTTGTTGTTTGTAGATTTTCTGATGATGTCCATTCTAACTGGTGTGAGGTGATACCTCATGGTAGTTTTGATTTGCATTTCTCTAATAACTAGTGATGTTGAGCAGCTTCTCATGTGCTTCTTGGCCATCATGTCTTCTTTGGAGAAATGTCTATTTAGGTCTTCTGCCCATTTTCTGATTGGGTTGTTTGTTTCTTTAATATTGAGCTGCATGAGCTGTTTATATATTTTGGAGATTAATCCTTTGTCTGTTGATTCATTTGCAAATATTTTCTCCCATTCTGAGGGTTGTCTTTTGGTCTTGTTTATGGTTTCCTTTGCTGTGCAAAAGCTTTGAAGTTTCATTAGGTCCCATTTGTTTATTTTTGTTTTTATTTCCATTACTCTAGGAGGTGGATCAAAAAAGATCTTGCTGTGATTTATGTCAAAGAGTGTTCTTCCTATGTTTTCCTCTAAGAGTTTTATAGTGTCTGGTCTTACAACAGTAGGTATCATTTTATTGATTGGTGCCTAATTCAGTGATACTCTTGCAGCACCCCTGGTCTGCACTTTTGCCTTGAAGTTGAGTTGTTTCCTACACTCTCGGGATGAGGTTATCACAGTCAGGTTCTAAGCCTCTTTCCTATTCATTTCTCCCTCCTCCTAGGTCTTTTGGCCTTTTCCACAGCATACCTTCCACGCTGGTGCTCTTCAAACACAGCTTGTAATTTTTCTCCCTTGCTGAAGCTATTTTCCCTGCCCAAACACCCTCCTCTCCTCTCCTCTCTCTGTGTTTTGATCATTAATAAGAATCATACTACTTTTTAAAAATACTTTATTTTTTATTTATTTTTAATTTCTAAATTTTTATTTGGTCATGCCACGTGGCTTGTGGGATCTTAGTTCCCTGACCAGGGATCGAACCTTGTCCCTGGCAGTGAAAGCACAGAGTCCTAACCACTGAATGGCCAGGGAATTCCCGAGAATCATACTACTTTTAAGATACCCTCTCCAACCACTTCAGACCACAGGGAATCCTTATGTCAATAGTCATGGCAACTCCATCCTTTGAAACTCGATATATCCTGGCTAGGCCAGTGTTTTCCAGAGTAATTCCTGGAAGATGTGTCTCTCAAAGGACACCTTTCTCCCTGTATTCTGCTCCCCCTGAAGGATGGGTCCATGACTAAGTCAGTCTGTGAAATGGCAAATGTTTTCTCTGCCTCACGGAGACTCACATTGCATGTCAGCACACTAAGGATCTGAGAAGTTCTGCATTATAGAAACGGGCTTAGCTTTTTCAACCCTGTACTTCCCCAATTTATGTCCTTGGAACCTTTCATCTATGTGACTCTGTTAGCATCCTATTGAATGCTTTTTGGGGAATGCTCTTCTAGGAAGTTTATGACACACAATTAGAAATTTATAGGACTTATCTTCCCAGTCACACTGTGTAAGTTTCTGTGCTCTTTATCTTTCCCAAATGGCCAATAGAATGTTAATTTATTTCTTTCTTTTTGAGAAGTTTATGTTGTGGCAAGCGCTAAGAAAGGTTTGCTTGTTTGCCAGTATGGAGTCCTGGTGCAGAAAAGAATTTTTTTCATGCTGGGATAGAGCAAAGATAAGGAATGGTCAGCAGGAAAGGTAGAAATTGTCCAGAGATGAGAACAACTTAGACTCTAAAGTTTTCATGAGCCACAAATGAGGTTGGGTTTAGAAAGGCCAAATCTGGGTTCAAGATGGCAGAGTAGAAGGACGTGCACTCACTTCCTCTTGCGAGAGCACCAGAATCACAACTAAGTGCTGAACAGTCATTGACAGGAGGACACTGGAACTCACCAAGAAAGATGCCCCACATCCAAGGACAGGAGAGAAGCTGCAATGAGACAGTAGGAGGGGCGCAATCATAATAAAATCAAATCCCATGGCCACTGGGTGGGTGACTCACAAACTGGAGAACACTTATACCACAGAGGTCCACCCACTGGAGTGGCTTCCCATTCCAAAGTCAGGCTTCCCGACCTGGGGGGGTCTGGCAATGGGAGGAGGAATTCCTAGAGAATCAGACTTTGAAGGCTGGCAGGATTCGACAGGACTGGGGTAAGTGGAGACTGCACTCCTGGAGGGCACGCACAAAGTACTGTGCACATTAGGACCCAGGGGAGGGAGCGGTGACCCCATGGGAGACTGAACCGGACCTACCTGCTAGTGTTAGAGGGTCTCCTGCAGAGGTGAGGGGTGGATGTGGCTCACCATGGGGACAAGGACACTGGCAGCAGAAGTTCTGGGAAGTACTCCTTGGTGTGAGCCCTCCCAGAGTCCTCCATTAGCCCCACCAAAGAGCCGGGTAGGCTCCAGTGTTGGGTCACCTCAGGCCAAAAAACCAAGAGGGAGGGAACCCAGCCCCACCCATCAGCAGACAAGTGGATTAAAGTTTTACTGAACTCTGCCCACCAGAGCAACACTCAGCTCTACCCACCACCAGTCCCTCCCATCAGGAAGCTTGCACAAGCCTCTTAGATAGCCTCATCCACCAGAGGGCAGACAGCAGAAGCGAGAAGAACTACAGTTCTGCAGCCTGTGGAATGAAAACCACATTCACAGAAATACAGACAAACTGAATAGGCAGAGGGCTATGTACCAGATGAAGCAACAAGATAAAACCGCAGAAAACAGCAAAATGAAGTGGAGACAGGCAACCTTCCAGAAAAAGAGTTCAGAATAATGATAGTGAAGATGATCCAGGACCTCGGAAAAAGAATGGAGGCAAAGATTGAGAAGATGCAAGAAATGTTTAACAAAGGCCTAGAAGAATGAAAGAACAAACAAACAGAGATGAACAATACAATAACTGAAATGAAAACTACACCAGAAGGAATCAATAGCAGAATAACTGAGGCAGAAGAACGGATAAGTGACCTGGAAGACAGAATGGTGAAATTCACTGCTGTGGAACAGAATAAAGAAAAAAGAATGAAAAGAAATGAAGACAGCCTAAGAGACCTCTGGGACAACATTAAACACAACAACATTCACATTATAGGGGTCCCAGAAGGAGGAGAGAGAGAGAAAGGACCTGAGAAAATATTTGAAGAGATTACAGTCAAAAACTTCCATAACATGGGAAAGGAAATAGCCACCCAAGTCCAGGAAGCGCAGAGTCCCAGGCAGGATAAACCCAAGGAGAAACACGCTGAGATACATAGTAAACAAACTGACAAAAATTATAGACAAAGAAAAATTTTTAAAAGCAACAAGGGAAAAATGACAAATAATATACAAAGGAACTCCCATAAGGTTAACAGCTGATTTCTCAGCAGAAACTCTACAAGCCAGAAGGGAGTGGCATGATATATTTAAAGTGATGAAAGGGAGGAAACTACAACCAAGATTACTCTATCTGGCAAGGATCTCATTCATATTTGATGGAGAAATCAAAAGCTTTACAGACAAGCAAAAATGAAGAGAAGACAAAGATACCACAAAAAAAGAAATTATAGACCAATATCACTGGTGAATGTAGATGCAAAAATTCTCAACAAAATACTAGCAAACACAATCCAACAACACATTAAAAGAATCACACACCATGATCAAGTGGGATTTATCCCAGGGATGCAAGGATTTTTCAATATATGTAAATTAATCAATGTGATACACCATATTAACAAATTGAAGAATAAAAACCATACGATCATCTCAATAGGTGTAGAAAAAGCTTTCGACAAAATTCAACACCAATATATGATAAAAACTCTGCAGAAAGTGGCCATAGAGGGAACCTACCTCAACATCACAAAGGCCATATATGACAGACCCACAGCAAACATCATTCTCAATGGTGAAAAACTGAAACCATTTCCTCTAAGATCAGGAGCAAGACAGGATGTCCACTCTCACCACTATTATTCAACGTAGTTTTGGAAGTTCTAGCCACGGCAATCAGAGAAGAAGAAGAAATAAAAGGAATAGAAATTAGAAAAGAAGAAGGAAAACTGTCACTGTTTGCAGATGACATGATACTATACATAGAGAATCCCAAAGATGCCACGAGAAAACTACTAGAGCTAATCAGTGAATCTGGTAAAATGGCAGGATACAAAATTAACACACAAAAATCTCTTGCATTCCTATACACTAACAATGAAAGATCAGAAAGAGAAATTAAGGAAACAATCCCATTCAGCATTTCAACAAAAAGAATAAAATACCTAGGAATAAACCTACCTAAGGAGATTAAAGACCTGTACTCAGAAATCTATAAGACACTGATGAAAGAAATCAAAGATGACACAAACAGATGGACAGGTATACCATGTTCTTGGATTGGAAGAATCAATATTGTGAAAAGGACTATACTACCCAAAGCAATCTACAGATTCAATGCAATCCCTATCAAATTACCAATGGCATGTTTTACAGAACTAGAACAAAAATCTTAAAATTTGTATGGAGACACAAAAGACCCCGAATAGCCAAAGCAATCTTGAGGGAAAAAAAATGAAGCTGGAGGAATCAAGACTCCCTGATTTCAGACTATACTACATTGCTACAGTAATCAAGACAATATGGTACTGGGACAAAAACAGAAATATAGATCAATGGAACAGGATAGAAAGACCAGAGATAAACCCATGCACCTATGGTCAACTAAGCTATGACAAAGGAGACAAGGATATACAATGGAGAAAAGACAGTCTTCAATAAGTGGTGCTGGGAAAATTGCACAGCTACATGGGAAGAATGAAATTAGAACACTCCCTAACATCATACACAAAAACAAACTCAAAATGGATTAAAGACCTAAATTTAAGACTGGACACTATAAAACTCTTAGAGGAAAACATAGGAAGAACACTCTTTGACATAAATCACAGCAAGATCTTTTTTGATCCACCTCCTAGAATAATGGAAATAAAAACAAAAATAAACAGATGGGACCTAATGAAACTTCAAAGCTTTTGCACAGCAAAGGAAACCATAAACAAGACAAAAGACAACGCTCAGAATGGGAGAAAATATTTGCAAATGAATCAACGGACAAAGGATTAATCTCCAAAATATATAAACAGCTCATGCAGCTCAATATTAAAGAAACAAACAACCCAATCAGAAAGTGGGCAGAAGACCTAAATAGACATTTCTCCAAAGAAGACATACAGATGGCCAAGAGGCTGCTCAACATCACTAATTATTAGAGAAATGCAAATCAAAACTACAATGAGGTATCACCTCACACTGGTTAGAATGGGCATCATCAGAAAATCTACAGACAACAAATGCTGGAGAGGGTGTGGAGAAAAAGGAGCCCTCTTGCACTGTTGGTGGGAATGTAAATTGATACAGCCACTATGGAGAACAGTATGGAGGTTCCTTAAAAAACTAAAAATAGAATTACCATATGACCCAGCAATCCCACTACTGGGCATATACCCAGAGAAAACCATAATTCAAAAAGACACATGCACCCCAGTGTTCATTGTAGCACTGTTTACAATAGCCAGGTCGTGGAAGCAACCTATATGCCCACTGACAGATGAATGGATGAGGAAGATGTGGCACATATATACAATGCAGTGTTACTCAGCCATAAAGAGGAACGTATTTCGGTCATTTGTAGAGACGTGGATGGACCTAGAGACTGTCATACAGAGTGAAGTAAGTCAGAAAGAGAAAAACAAATATCATATATTAACGTATATATGTGGAATCTAGAAAAATGGTACAGATGAAACAGTTTGCAAGGCAGCAATAGAGACACAGATATAGAGAACAAACGTATGGGCACCAAGGGGGGAAGTGGAGGGGGGTGGTGGTGGTGGGATGAATTGGGAGATTGGAATTGACATATATACACTAATATGTATAAAATAGATAATAAGAACCTGCTGTATAAAAAAATAAAATAAAATTCAGAGAATAAATAAAGAAAGGCCAAATCTACTGTCAGAAAATCTCAGTGGAAAAGTTGGAACTTGAGAAACCCTCATCCAAAGAAAGGCACATAGCTGTGATGTAAGGAAAACTCTCCAAGCCCCGGAGAGTGAAAAATAAATTTAAAGATGAAGAGAGAGAGAAAAATGGAACAGAATGCGTGGTTATAAAACACTCATTTTATTTCAGTTTCAAAACTTTCCTGGGATGTGCTCCCAGATCCTCACTCCGCTACCAGGAGCTAAGGTTCTAGTTATTAAGGCTCTGTTGTTGCCAAAATTTCCTTCTTCTACACTTTTTTTTTTTTTTTGCTTCATTTTTCAGCAATGACCTTGCATAACCCTATATCTTTATCTGTTCGGTTCAACAGTTATTTCTTGAGCACCTTCTGTGTGCCAGGCTATGCTGGGGCTACAAAAATAAATAAGACAGCCTTTTTGCTTGTGTCTGTTTTAGCCAGGGGGTAGGGAGAGGGAACATTAGACACAATGACAGGTAATTTCAATATGGCACCAAGACAGAGTAAGCACAGGGAGACACCTGACCGAGCCTGGGGTCTCCAGTGAACAGTTCCACAGGGCCGACCGGGAGTACAGTGTTGACTCTGCTCATGAGACTTTTAAGCTAAAAATGTTCTCATTTCTTCTAAAATTAGAAGGAAAAAAAGAATATGATCCAGCCTGGATTTTATTTGTCTTTATACCAACACAGTTGCAAAGTACTTTTGAATACATTTTATGGAGGAGAGGCCCACAGGGCAAAAGTGCCCAGGGTACTGTATTGGTTTCCTAGGGCTTCTGGAGCAAAGGACCACAGACTGGGTGACTTAAACAGTAGAAATGTATTGTCTCACAGTTCTGGAGGCCAGAAGTTCAAGATCAAGGTATTGGCAGGGTTGCTTCCTCCTAAGGGCTATTCCAGTCCTCTCTGCCAGGTTCTGCTGCTCTGTTTTTATAAGGACACCAGTCATACTGGATTAGAGGCCCACCATATGTCAATATGACCACATTTTAACTGAACTAACTACATCTGCAACGACCCTACTTTCAAATAAGATCACATTCTGAGGTCTTGGGGGTTGGGATTTCAATATTTGAATTTGGTGTCTGTTGGGGGGGACATAGTTCAACCCATAATAGTGTGCTTGAGGTGGACAAAGGAGTCACATGGCTTACTGTGGTTACAGGTCCCCTCTCCTCCATCCCAAAGAAATAAAACAAATACGTTCGTAAGTTCTTCCGGTAGGTCACGAGACCACTGTGGAAAATTAAGTTGCAGACTTGATTGGAACATTTTATTTGCTGACCTAGCTTGTAATTAAGAGGGCCAGATTTAACACTCTTAAAAACAAATCTTTACCCTCGAAAGAGCTGACCATGAAATCTTTAGAAAGCTAAGCCTTCTGGTTGAACTCAACTCAAGTTTTCTGTAGAAAACTCCCCTGCATGCGCCATCCCCAGTGGACCTGGCCTCAGTGGGTCCCAGGTTGTCCAGGGCAGAACTCTCCAGGTTTCACTGCTGGGAGCTGTTTTTTCCCCATTTCTTAGGGACAGGCAGTGAGCCAGAGAACTCATGCCAAGAAGTGGTGATGAGGATTTTGAGCAAATGTTACTCCTCTGGTTCCCACCCTCATGTCCTCAGGGTCGGGGTCTAAAAGGGGCCAGAGCATATTTCTCACAGGTTCTGTGTGCTATTTCGGGGAAAGGGCCAGGCAGTCACCCAGGCACGAATCTGGCACAAGCCCCCCAGAGCCTGTTTTGAATCTGCGTTTCTAATTCTGCTTTTTGCCCAGAGAGTCCAGGGGACGTTGTCTCCCTCTGGCCTCGCTGTGCAGGCCTGCTTAGCCGGTGGTGGTTTGACACAAGCGAACCCTACTTCTCACTCCCGCCCCGCCAACTCTGCAATTGCTTCTGGGTGTCTGGTCCTCATTAGGGTTGGCTGAGTTGACAGTTTACAGCTTCACCCTGCAGTGCCACCTCACCTGTGGTTGACCAGATGCCCCCATCTTCACTTTTGAAGAAAAGGCCACAGGGCACTGCTCAGGCAGTTGCCAGAGCTTGTCCTCTGGGCTCACAGGCCATGCAGCTCAGCTGCAGCTGTCGCCGCCTTCCCGTCCGGGAGCCCAGCTCACCACAGCCTCTCCTTGCCCAGGGTTTTGCCAAACTCCCTGGACGGCAGCCATCTTGGGTTTTCTCCTGGAGCCCATGGACTGTCTGGGTTCTCTCACAGGTTGTAAGAGAAACAAACTGAAAATGTGCTAAGTCCTTCATCACCTCCTTCTTTTTCCAGCCTCTCATTTGAAGCTCTGTGTGTATTCCCAGACTTGCACTTCTTAGTATTTTTCATAAAAATAACTCTGTTTGGCAGCTCCGGGTAAACATCTTAGCTTTAAAGCCTTTACAATTAGACCTCTTATTGCAACTGGAATGGAGCAGCTGTAATTAAGAAAAATACACAGAATAAAGGTTTGAAAGTGTGTCCTTTGTTTCTGGAGCATCTGAGCTGTTTTGCTGTTAACAGGAGGAAATATTTAGAAAAATCCAGGGCATTTCCAAACATCTGACTGCTCAGCTGGGTAAAAATATAATCTAAGTATTTCCTTTCAAATTTGCATCACTTTATGACTAGTCAGGGCTTTTGAAGTATGAATTTCCTTTTCTGAAATGTTTTCTATTACAGCTGTGTCTTTTTATATTTGGTGACCCAATTATACAATTCTTCAGCATGGAAAAATTCACGTTATTAGTTTAAAAATATATTGTAGCGCCTCAATAACAGGTTTTGTAAGGTTATGTTTTATAAACTTTTATAAAGTTTATTTTTGTTGTTTTGTTCTAGGGTGTAAGGAAAGGAGGTTCTGGGGGGTGGCGTTTAAGGAGTTTTTGGAGGTAGGACAGAGGTAGAAACCAGAAAGTTGGTGAAGATCCCTTTTGAACGTACCCTTTTTATACATTCATTATTGTAAGGGAGAAAGTTGGCATTGGATTGAAACATTCCTGATTATTTGAACCAGAGCATGTCTGGCTGTGGGACTTCTTCATCTTGGATGATTTAGAGCTCTTCTCATTTTCCTTTACCCGAAGGTACAACCATGAGTCTACAATCATCTGTTTGCTCCTAGTATCTTTTAACAGTGAACTCTCAAAAAGATTGTTGAGTTTATTTCATTACTTAGACACATTCCAAGAGTTCTGGAAAAACATGGCCTCAGAGAGAATATAATCTGGAGATTAACATTCTTTAGAATTTGCCTCTCAGGAGATACTTTAGCACACCAATTCTTTAAAAATGCATTATTTATAGCTCCAATATTTTCTTTATAATTTGTTCCAACTAGTTCATCATCATTGAAACAAGGATTATACTCCCCTTTTTAAGGCCAAGCTGTTCGCTTCCAAGTGAGAATTTAAAGAAAATTCAGTGTTTGATTTTTTTCCCCCTTATCTTTTCTGGGAGTAGATATATTGTGTGAGTGGTCCACACACCTGCCAAAGTCAACTTTTAAAATAGACATAACGTAAGCCCGGCACACAACTCAGCCTTGTTCTCTGGGTGGAGCTCCGTCTCAGAGGGTTCGGTTCTATAGGATTGGTTTGCCAGCCATGAAGCCTGCAGAGAAAATGTAAGAAAGAAAAATGATTGCCTTTTGTTTGGAGTCACCTCATCCATCAGTGGCATTATTTGGTGCAACTTGATAGAAGCATCAGGACCTTTCCCCACTGCAAATGCAGTTCAAAAATGGCACTTGTCTGGTATGTGGTGGGGACACTCTGTGTGATGTCCAGGGCTACGGTGGTGTTGCTGGTCTCTTATGGCCCCTTGAGACTGATCTGCTTCTCTTGAAACAAGCCAGGGGCTCACTTAACACAGGGTCCTCCCTGTGATTCTTCCAAGGGTTCTTGCCATCATTGTCGGGGATTTTAAGGCACTGGGAAGTGAAAAGTCAGCTGCGACCAAGACACACCTTCGAGATGGTGCTATTGGGGACCTCTAGGCTGTGGATTGATAACCAGAAGCCAAAACAAATGACCTATAGTGCAGAGGATCAGCATCTGAAATTTGGAGACTGACTCACTGCCTGTATTTTAAGAAATGAAAAGAAAAATTAAAAAAAATCTCAACCTTCAAATGAAGAGTGGTTGAATGATGCACAATATGTATCTTCAGGCAATTTTTTAAAAAAGAAGGAAATATTTCAGCCTCAGTGGTCCTTGAATAACTAACAGAACTCAGCAGTGTTAGAGCTTGTAATGGGTAGAATTGTGTCTCCCCCCCACCAAAGAAACGTTTAAGCCTTATACTGTGAATGGAGCCTTATCTGGAAACAGAGTCTTTGCAGATGTCAAGTTAAGGATGGTAGGATGAGACCATCCTGAATTTAGGGTGAGCCTTAAATTCAATGGCTGTTGTCCTTATAAGAGAAAGGAGTAGGAGTTTTGAGACACAGAGACACACAGAGGGATGAAGGCCATATGAAGATGGAGGCAGAGATTAAAGTGACGCAGCTACAAGCGAAGGAACACCCAGGGGTGCTGGCACCCACCAGCATTTAGGAGAGAGGCATGGAAAAGATTCTTCCTCAGAGCCTCCAAGAAAGAGCCACATCTGCTGACATTTTGATTTTCAACTTCTGGCGTCTGGAATCGGGAGAGAATAGATTTCTGTTTTAAATTACCTAGTTTGGGGCAATTTGTGGCAGCTGCAGCCTTAGGAAACAAATACAGAACTGTATGGGGTTTTGAGACATCTGATCCAGAGAGCCTCATTTTATTCTGTGGAGGCCCAACGGCTTGCCCCAGTTTGCATGGTAGATGTGCAGCTGAGCTTAGATGAGAATACTTGAGCACAGACCCTAAGTTGAGTGTTCCCCCATACCCACTCATGACCTTTTATAGGACACCCAGTATGTGCAGAGCACGGGGTCGGGTTCCAGAGGGAGTACAAAGGTAAGTCACATCAGCTTTGCTATTCAGGAGCTTCAAAGAAGTCACATATTCAAAAGACTATGATATGGGGTGCTCTGTGGTATCATTAGAAGTTATAAATCTAAAAATGCTGGACGACTATGTGCGATTGGTCAGAAAAGGCTCATTTTGGAATGGGACATTGTGGTTGGGCTTTAAAAGATGAGATTTCAGCATGGAGAGGTGGAGGAGAGAAGAGGGCCCAGGAGAAGAGATGGCGGTAGGATGGTGTATGCTCACTTTCAACTTTGTGAGTGCTCTCGAGATGGTGGAAGATGAGCCAATTGCTGTAGAGCTATGGGGGCAGCACCCAGGCATAGAGCTGCTGTGAGGTCATCCTGCTCGGCCATGGAGAGGACATTGCCACCCGAGTGAGCCTGAGGGTCAGAGCGTTGAGCCAAAGAGGATCATTCTCGAGCTTTAAGGTTTAATGTTTTTCCACTAGGTTCTGGACTTTCCTGGGACCTGACACTCCTTCCTTCTTGCTTATTTCTTCTCTTGGAATGGGAATGTCTATCCCATGCCTTTCCCACTGTTGTATTTTGGAAGCACACAACTTGTCTGGTTTCACAGGTTCACAGCTGAAGGAGAATTTGCCTCAGTGAATCCTACCTCGAGTCTCACCCGTATCTGATTTAGATGGTGTTTAGATGAGACTTTAGACTTTTGAGTTGATGCTGGAAGGAGTTAAGACTTTGGGGACTATTGGGATGGAATGTATGTATTTTGCATATGAGAAGAACATGAGTTTTGGGGGGCCAGGGGTAGAATGCAACGGATTAAATGTTTTTGTCTCCCCCACCCTCCAATTCATATGTTGAAATCCTAACTCCCAATATGATGGTATTAGGAGGTGGAGCCTTTGGGAGGTATTTAGGGTTAGATGAGGTCATGAGGGTGGAGCCCTCATGAATGGGATTAGTGTCCTTGTTGAAAGGATGCCAGAGACACGCCCCCCCACCCTTCCCACTGTGTGAGGACACAGGTAGAAGACAGTTGTCTGTGAACCAAGAAGGGGGCCCTCCCCAGACACCAAATCTGCCAGAGCCTTGATCTTGGACTTCTCACCTTTCAGAGCTGTGAGAAATAAAGTTCTGTATTTGTTTATAAGCCACCATGTCTGTGGTATTCTGTTATAGCAGCCTGAATGGACTAATACAGCTGCTAAAGGAACATAGAACTAAATGGGAAGAAGAGTAAACTCTGCTGATTGCCTTTGCTTCCTACTTCTTTCCAAATGGAATCTGGGTTCTGATCAGATGTCTGCTCTCTCTTCAGCACAGTCACGCGCCTCTGGGGAAGCTGACCCTACATCCAGGTCTGAGAGGTGGTCCAACAGGCAACACCAGTAGTGACACTCCCCTCACCTGTGATAAGCTGAGTGTTGGACATGTGAACTAATTATGGCCAATGAAATGTAAGGGAGGTTCTAGTGGTGGGGGGCAGGGAAGGAGGGGATGTTTCTGCAAAAGTCCCTTCTCACCTGAGAGAAAGTACGGGAAGAAAAACTCCCATTTCCTCTGGACTTTGGAGTGTCTGGATGTGGTGTCTAGAACTGTGGCAAACATCTTGCTACCGGCCTAAAGATGAAACCAACGCTAGGGATGGCAAAGAAACAAGAAGGAAGAAACAGGGTGGTTGATGACAGCATGGCACCAATGAACCCAAACCCTACCTTCATGTTTCCTGTTAAATGCTGTTAATACATTTCCTTACTGTTTCTGCCAGTGGGGATCAGTGTTCCTGCCATGTGTTGCTGAAAGCATGGTAGGCCTTCTTAGAGGAAGTGACATCTGAAAGATGCTTAGGAGTTAGACGGGAGAAAAGGGCAGAGAGAACAGCTTTCATGCAGGATTTAAGGGAAGAGACTATCACCCCTGTATTTGAGACACTGAAAAATGTAGTCTGTCTGGCACAGAGAATGGGAGTGGTGGTGAATTCTCACTGGAGATGTGGTGGTGGAGATGAGACAGAAGGAGGAGGAATAGAGAGGAATAGAGAAACAGGAGCCAGAGTAGAAACAGTGCAGAAGTTTACAAGAATTCATGTGGGAGAGCCCAAGGGAGGTATTATTTAGGAGAATACTAAATTGTTTCTGTTGAGACAGGAGGAGATTCCTGCATCAGGCGGTGGCAATGGTAATGAAAACCATGGGCAGATGGAAAAGACACCAGGGAGGTAGAATCCGTGGTATTGGCAGTAGATGAGCTCTGGGGGTGGCGGGGCGGCTGGGAGGTGGGTGGGAGATGGAGATAGCAGAGCCTATGCCAAGAATCTCATGTGAGTTACTCAAGATGCACTTATCATGAAAGGCCAGTTGGGAAGGAGACTGGGTTGCAGAGGGCTGAGGTAGAGAGGAGGACGATTGCAGCCATCAGTTTTGGGTTTTCTGAGTGCAAAGTGCTTAGATGCACACCAGACACAGAGGTGGGAGGAGCATCTTGGCGGATGGCGATGGGCGAAGCGCAGCCGCTGTCAGCGGGGATCCTACCCTGGGCAAGGTCCAGGGTTGGGAGGGTGGCCCTTGAGCTCAGAGCTCTTTGGAATATCCATAGGACTGAGTGGGGCCTCTGTTGCCTCTCAGCTCCCCGATGGGGGCTGGTGACAGATGAGTCTGGGGTTCTGACTCTGGCGCTCTCTACAGCGTCTGGTCACTTTCAGTCCTGCTTCTGCCCTTGTCCAGCGTCTGGGTGGCACACCGGGACCCTCCTTTGTTCTCGCAGTAGCAGTTTATACCAGGGACCAGGCTTAGCTTGTGAATTCCAAAGTACCCGAATCTTGTGCATCGAAAGACTTGGTTTTCAAGACTATTGTTCCTGCTCTGTTAAGATGTAGAGTTCTCTGCAAGTTGCATTCTTTTTGTCTCTACATTCTGCAGGACTGGTCTTCTCTGGTTGCCCAGTTTTTGTTTTTCTTTTTTTTTAGATTATTTTTTATGGTTTTTTAAAAAAAATTATTTGTTTAATTTTATTTTTGGCTGCGTTAGGTCTTCGTTGCTGCACGCAGGCTTTTCTCTAGTTGCGGCGAGCAGGGGCTACTCCTCATTGCGGTGCACGGGCTTCTCCTTGTGTGGCTTCTCTTGTTGTGGAGGACGGGCTCTAGGCACGTGGGCTCAGTAGTTGTGGCCCGCGGGCTTCAGTACTTGTGGCTTGTGGCTCTAGAGTGCAGGCTCAGTAGTTGCGGTGCACGGGCTTAGTTGTTCCATGTGGTTGCCCAGTTTTAATAGACAGAAAGCCAGAGTTAATATATCAAACTGTTACCTCAGCACAGGTAGTAGCCACAGAAAGATGGAAAGAGTAGAAATGTGTCCTGCTAGGGTGAGACATAAGGAGCAAACTGCGTTAATCAGAGCCTGCAATGCAGAAATCCACTCAGCCCACATGAAACCCACAGTGATGGAGACGGAACTCCTCCTGGCCCCTCATCTGACTCTCCAAGCCTTCCGGTTCGGCTTGAAGGCAGGAAAAGGGTAGTACCCTAAGCTTCTTGGCTTCTTTTCTTGCCTCAGGGCATACAGGACGGACAAGTTGGGGGTGCAGGTGGTTTGGGGCCAACATCCCAAATGGAGTGCTGACTCCCGCTCCCTGGTTCTGGGAAGATGCAGAGGAAACCCTTTGCCACCAAGCAGGCAAATACACACCCAAACAAAACAACACGAAAAACCCCACGCCGAAAACTTTCCACTTGCAAACATGTTTTCGTCACTGCCATCACTGTCACAACATGCAGGCATCTTTGGCCCCAAACCCGAGGACTCTGAAGTCTTCCCAAAGCACCTAAAATAAAAAATGCCTTTTGGCAAAAACAGTATGTTTGTAAACCGAAAGTCTTTATTTTTTGAGAAACTCAATTCCCCCTTCGATGTAGACTATTCAGAATAAAGCCCCTGTGGCTATTTTCCGTCTGCTTTTCCTGCTTCAGATTGTCACTGGCAGGTAGAAAATATCTCTAGGTTGTGTGTGTTTGTGTGTGTGTGGTTTTCATTAACTGGGTGTGTGTTTGGAATTTGTGCTTGTTGGCCAATCGCTGATTGCCTTCTGATGCTTCTTGAGAGAAAGCTTTGCCGATGAGGTGCTGGATTCTTCCAGGCTCCGGGTTTCTTGTGCCCTAGAAGCATGGAGCTGGGAACTCCCCAGAGACAAGAACCTCCTTGATTCTTGTCAGGAATTCTACCCCACCCATCTAAACATAGAACCTGTTACAAAGCGCAGATCTGCAGTGGGAGCGGCTTGTTTTCTTGCTTCTTTTTAGAACAACTTCACTGCTAAGAATGAGCTCTGTTTTCCCTTCCCCGGAGCCCAGGTGGTATCTTTTTTCTCCCCCTTCTCACTATTAAATCCTGTTCACACAGAAGGCTCTGATAACCTTCTCACTTTAAAGGGTGGCCTGAGGTCTCTAACTAAATCTTATGAACAACTCTCACCAAATATTCAAAATTTAAAATACCCTGGTCTAAAATCCTAAGACAAAAGATAAAATTTTTTATTTGTGGTATTTCTGGTTTTGGCCGCAGAAGGTAACATTCAAATAACATAAAATTAACCATTTCAAAAACCCAGTGACATTTAGTGCATTCACAATGTTGTGTAATGAGCCCTTCTATCGAGTTCCAGAACATTTTCATCACTCCAAAGTAAAATCCTTTACCCATGAAGCCATTTTCCCCCCTTCCTCCCCGCTCCCCATCTCCTGGAAACCACCAATTTGCTTTCTATCTCTGTGGAGTCCCCTATGCAGCATATGTCACAGCAATGAAAGCATACAATGTATGCCCTTTGTGTCTGGCTTTTTTCAATTAACATCATATTTTCGAGGTTCACATTAGGAGAACATTTGTCCCTGAAATGAATCCTGCTAAAGAGCTGTTTAAAGTTGAGTATGAGCATTAAAGAAACTGTGGGATGAACCCTGATGCTTGCAGAATGCTGGAAAGAAAGCTTGTCAGAGGCTGGGTAGGCCAGACTCCGCCCACAGAGCTACTCCTCTGTCTTCCAATTGTTTGACACTGGTTCTGGACCTGGATGATGACTCCTGGGGCCCTGACATCATCTCCTGCTCATGGCCCTTCTTCCTGGACCTGCTTCCCACATAGCGAACGGATTCCTATTGTGTAAGTTCAGTACCTTGCTGCCTTGCCTCTGCCTATCTGGGTTTAAGAGATCTTGGGAGAAAATCAATCCCATGGACATTAGAGAGAAGACAAGTCATGGGTTTCTAACTTCCATCACCTTTCATCCTGTTGGGTAGCCATGAAGTCTCATGCAGTAGAGGTGGGGGCAGACGGTATCTTAATACCTGGACAGGAAAAGGATGCTGAATGAAGATAAGCCCTGGAAAAAGTGATTGGTCATGAAAAGTTTTTAGTGTGTGCATATAGTAAGTTCATTATAAGGATATAAAGTTAACAATGATTTGCCATATGGCTTTTTTCTTTTTATGTTTTATTACTATTGCATTTTCATTAAACAAAACAAAACCTGATCTGACATCATTTCTGTGGCTATTGTTGACTTCACCCATTTTGATTAATTTTTCTCATCTTTATACCCTTACTATATTTTAAAAACTTTTTCTGGAAGTCAAAGAATTCATCCTCCTGGAGTTGGAATTCATTCATTCTGGAACTGGAAACTTGCATCTACTAAATTTCAATGACAAGTTTCCTGTTCTCCGCCGATCTTGCTAACGCAGAGCAGTTTAACACTCATCAAGCAGACTTATCTAGCCACTAGATGGCGCGCACATGCTATTGTAAAGGGAGATTGAAGTCAAACTATTTGGAAAAGCAATATGTCTTCATTTAAGGTAAATACAAAATTAGCCCTACAGGGCTTCCCTGGTGGCGCGGTGGTTGAGAGTCCGCCTGCCGATGCAGGGGACGCAGGTTCGTGCCCCGGTCCGGGAGGATCCCACGTGCCGCGGAGCGGCTGCGCCCGTGAGCCATGGCCGCTGAGCCTGCGTGTCCGGAGCCTGTGCTCCGCAACGGGAGAGGCCACAACAGTGAGAGGCCTGCGTACCGAGAAAAAAAAAAAGAAAAAAAAAATTAGCCCTACAAACTGTACGTGATTGTGGATTACAGAATTTTCTTCCCCCTTCTCTTCTCTGGACTGCCTTTTCCACTAAGCATCATGATGAAGCATAAGGACTCTAGACTCAGACTAAGTTCAAATACTACCTCCATCCTTCACTTGCTGTATGACCTTGAGTAAGTCACGTCACATAAGTGTTCTCACCTACCACATGGGGTTACCATACCTCAGAGGGCAGTCGTGAGAATTAAAAAGTTGACCTATATTAAAGCATATAGTCTTACCAGTACTTGCTTTTTAGAAAAAATTGATTTCTTTTTCTTTTTTCCTCCTGTTTTATGAGATATAACTGACACATAACACTGTGTAAGTTTACGGTGTACAGTATGATTTGATACACATGTATGTTGTGAAATGATTATCACAATAGGGTTAGTTGTGTGTTTGCACTAATTGTCAATATTTTTGTTCTTCATTGTGGCATTGCCAATTACTTAGGCAAATGTTTCCCAAATACCAGTTCAAGGACTAGCAATATTAGAATCACTGAAGGATCTTACATAAAATATAGATTTATTAGCACCATGTCTGGGGCATTTATTTCAGTAATTTTGAGGTGGGCTTAGGCGTCTATATTCTTTAAAAACTTTACGGGTGGTTCTGATGCTCAACTAGATTTGGGGACCAGTGAGATAAACTACCCAGGGATGTTGCTGTCTACCCAAGTCCAATCACTGTGTAAGAAGCTAATGGTATCTGTACACTGGCAATTTCCAATTCCCCTTTAACCAGAGTGTGTGCTGTCCAAAGCTCTGACCACTGGGATGATTCCCTCTAACCACTGTCTGTCAAGGATACCACTTGAACGAAGCTGTTTCTGTAGCCACTGGCTATGTTTGGCTTGCGCCTTCATATTCAGCTGACTCATGGATAAATCAAGCGTGGGCTTTTTGCTCCTCCAACAGTTGGTCATAATGGACTTTGCATGTGGCTAAGGAGAGGCACTGATGGAGCAATGGTGAATGACATGGGGGTCCGGGATACCTGCTATATGACTTGCTTATGCCCTGGATGTACCACTTGCATCTCACAATGGATTGCTGCTGGGCATGCCCAACCATGTGGGTTTATGGGTGTGATGGAACCCAGCTCAGCATGGATGATTGGTTACCTGGTGTCCCATGGTCAGGTACTCCCATCTCTTCTAGGGCCCAATAGCATGCTGGGAGCTGTTTATTCTAAAGTTATATAGTTATTTATGTAACCTTGCCCCAGAACTCCAAGTGTCTGAGTTGTGATTTTTTCTAGTGTGGATTGCCAAAAACTCCATACGAGTGTCCTTTGCCATCACCAATATTTCTAATGCCCTGGGGTCTGCTGGGCCACAAGGCTCAAGCCACTTGCCCTGTAGCTGGGACCTTTTGCAGAGCCTTTCCCTCTCGTGGCTGTCATTTTGTCCCTTGTTATATGGATGTGAGCAATATTCCCAGCTGTGGAACTAGTGTCTCCAAAACCTAAAAAAGCCCACTGGATTTTGAGCTGCAGCGTTTTTGTGTTTAGAGGGGTGGGATATGATAATTTGTTCTTTACTTTGGCTGAGATATCCTGACACGCCCCAGACCCCAGACCTTTAAAAAGTTTATTGATGTGGCCCCTGATGGTTATTTCCCATTTTCTTTATAGCCTGAGTCTGACTTACAAAGGCCCTGAGCATTCTTGACACTTCTCACCCACCAGCTCTGGTTTACGTGATGTCATCACCAGTGTGGTGTTCTGTGGATGACCAGCTGGTCCAGGTCTCCTCAAGCTATATTATGGCAGAGAGGAGAGAGTTAACATAGCCCTGCGTCAACACTGTAAGTGAATATGGTTGTCTGTTCTGAGCAAATTCGAACTGTCTCTGATCCTCCTTTTTGATAAGGATGAAAAGGACAGAGTCCCCAGATCAAAGGCTGCATGCCATGTACCTTAGCCTGTGTTTATGTAAAGATACACTATCTGGCAAGGGAGCTTCAGTGCCAGCTGTGGGCTGCTGCTTGTTTAAGTCTGTGGGAGTCGGTCATCCTCCAGGACCCGTATGGTTTCTGCAGGGACCAGACTGATTAATTAAATGGCGGTATGATAGGGACCACACTCTGCATTCTGTAGGTCTTTAAGGGTAGTTCTAAGCTTTAAAATCCAAACCTTCCCCTCTCCCCACCCCAGGACATGATATTGTTTTTTATTTACTAACTTGGCTGGGGTAGGAGGCAGTTTGAGAAGCTTCCTCTTAACCTTCCTTGCTATGATAGCTCTTGTCTGTTTAGACGTTTGCGACTATCAAGTATGTCTGTTCCCATTACACATTTGGGGACTGGGGTAGTGTCTGTGGGATGGGTTCTCTCACCCAACATCCTGATTGTCCAGCACTGATTCTTTTGATGGGCTAGATTGAGCGGTATCCTGGGTGGCTGCTCTTTCTGGCCTCTAGGGGTGCTGTTCTCTAACAATCATCTCTTATCCATGCCTGCATGATCCCCAGAGGATCACTCCCTCCTCGGCACCCAGTAGGATAATTGTCTATCTGGCATCTGATAGCTGAGCATAGCTGCCCGGTCTCTAATATTTTGGACCCTATCATCCCCAGGGTTACCAGTGAACCTACTTCTGTAATGGTGTCTCCTAATATCAGTCTTGCCCTATAGAGAATGGTACCCACTGAGATTTTCAGTGATGATACCAGCGTCCTTACCGGCACACTCCTTGTTGCTTTAGTTAATGGACTACCCTCTGGGCCTTTCCATGGAACAGCGTCTGCTGGGTTTTCTGGACTTTCATGATGTGTCACTCTAGCTGCTTACTTCTTCCTTCACTGGAAGGAAGAAGCTGCTGGATTCTTCCTTCACTCTTCATTATGGTACTTCTGGCATTTCTACCTCATTTGTGTGACCATCGCTTGCTCCAAGCTTCCAAGAGTCACCTCAGCAGCATGCTAATACCGCCTCTTGAAATTCTTGTCAGGGTGTTGTTATGAGCTGAGTTGTGTTTCCCCATAAATTCATATGTTGATGTCTTAACCCCCAGTACCCCTGAATGTGATTGTGTTTGCAGAGAGGGCTTTAAAGAGACAACTAAGTTTAAATGAAGTCATTATGGTGGGCCCTAATCCAATATGATGGGGGTCCTTAAAAAAAGAGAAGATTAAGACACAGACACACACAGAGGAAAGACCATGTGAGGACACAGGGAGAAGATGGTCATCCACAAGCCAAGGAGAGAGGCTGCTGACGCCTTGAGGTCAGTCTTCTGGCCTCTTAGGGCTGTGAGAATATACGTTTCTGTTTAAGCCACCCGGTCTGTGGTACGTTGTTATGGCAGCAGAAGCAAACTAATAAAGGTGTTGCATCTCGTAGGACAGGAGAATGTTCTCCTGTTGATAAACTGATCTGGAGGCCTGAGGGTCCAGCACCATCATCCTTACCTGTTTCCTGCCAGTACATGTTGCCTGGGCCCTGTAGCTCCTTCAGGGTCTATCTGTTTTCTTCCTTGAAAAGCCCAGCCTTTCCCTGGCTCAGTGCTGATGCCTCCTGGCGGATGGAACTGAACACTGAAACTGTGCCACAGATTTTGGGAGCAGCCCTTGGATCAGGTGTGCTGTCATTAAAAGGTTTCTTCTTCTTATCTCCAGAATGTAAGTCTTTTCCATGAAGGGGATGCTATCCTAGAAGGCTCAGGCCCTGCTCGGCCATTGCTATCTCTCAGACACCAATTCTCGGAGCCTCCACCTGCTGCTGGGCTGTCATCAAGCCAGAAGCGACACTGAGACAATCTAGCTGTCATCGGCACATTGGGAGCTGATGAAGGTGAATCAAGGGAACTGCAGACACAGACACGACGGGCTCACGCAGTTTTTGAGCTGCACATCCCAGAGCCGACCACAACAAAAGCTCCAAAGAGGAAAGGTCAAACCCATGAAGTGCTATTTGTTTTCACTGAAACTTCATCCCTCCCACTTAACACCCGTCTAACCAGCAACGGAATCAATTACCACGTGTCAGCCCGAAATCTGACACAAGAAAGAAAAGAAGGACACAACCTCCCGTGGGGGGCAGCAGGCGGGCAGAGGGGACTGGAGAGTTAGAAACCTCAGGGCGGGAAGCCATGAATGAGCCACTCTCTCCTGTAATTAAGGGTGGAAGGCGGCCTGAAATTCTGATCCCTTCCTTCTCTCCCTCTGCCAGCCTTCCAGCCAGATCAGTTTCACCCGTTGTACTATTGGGTGTTTCTATCTCGAAGGGTGGTCAGCAAGCCTGCGAGGTTATTCGACTTTGGTTACATAAGTTGCTCCATTTAATAATTGAAGACCCAGAGGTTCTAGACGTTTATTCTTTTATCAAGCTCCAGGAGGGAGAATTCTTGGCAGATCATGTTCGGCCGCCATGCCAATTTGAGCTGATTGAGTTGCTGCATTTCTCAGCCTTCTGTTAAATGTGGTGTCAGCTCGTCCAAGAGCGTCCGTTTCAGGTGATGTCATTCACTTGCTACCTTTATGCAAGTCTTGAAAAGAGGACTCCTTGGGCTGCTCAGGCAAAACCCACAAAAGTTCCTTGGGTGGATCCCATGCACTGTGGATGTGAGTTAACCCGGTGCTGACTCGCCAGCTCTATTAAATAAGATGCTTTTAGTTTCCCAGAGGTAAGTTTTTGTTAATCAAGGAGACCTAAATTCTTAAACTTTGATGAATAGGGTCCCACGATGAAGAACTCTCTTGTCTTCAGGCAGAGCATTAGATGGACATTTCTTGTAAATGGCCTCGCCTCTCAGATTGCTGTACCATATTGGAATGTTCAAAGTGTGAGCATTAATTACAATGAAACATTGGGTACAGAAAGCAGGAAGCATGGCTCCCGATATCCTGGTGGTCATTAGAAGGTATTTCCGTTTATCAGCAGGGATTAATGAAAAGCAATTGTTTTTGCTCATCCAGGTGATTAAAGTTGTCAGTGGAACAGTAAGTAGCATGTTAATGAATGAATCTTGAATCGTCATTTGCCGCAGTTATTAGTTTTCTTTGGTCTTATAATACTGGTATCTCCTTATGATACTACTTTCAGGTGATTTCTTCTAACCTAAATGGTGCTCACTTTGGGGGTCTTCCATCTGTAGGGAGAGATACGTGTGCTTTCCTCTTGGCTCTCTCAAAGTGACACCAACTACACGCATGGTTTTATTTACTGCCTACATCCTAATGTCCCTTACATCTTTATTATTATACCAGCTCTTTACTTCCCTAGGCTCAGCTCTGCACCTCCATCTCTGAGTGGAAGCTGTCCCTCTGGCTCCCAGACCCCTTGACTGCAGCTCTGGCCAAGTGACATCAATCATCTTTCCCCCCGTTTGTTACCTCCTCCACATCTATTCTCCATTTCAAATGTGGGAGCGAAATCCCAGGGGTCACTTAAGCTTGAAACCTGAGATACTTGCTTGACTCCCTTGTCTCCTTTATCCCACGCATCATCAGATGTCATTGATTTTGCCTCCTAAATATTTCTCACGTTCGCCCCTCTCTGCCATTCCTGCTGCTTGGTCCTATTGTACGCCTCCATTCTTTCTTCCTTCCTATTTTGACAGCCTCTCAGAGTTCTCACCTCTGTGGCTTTGCTCATGTTTTCACCTCTGGCTAGAGTGTGCCTCTGTTTTTTCTTCCTCTTTTTAACCAGTGAAACTTAAGACTTTAAGACTCCAATCAGACATCACTTAAAAAAAAAGTGTGGGGGGGGGACATCAATGACTTGTTTGCAAAAATCTACATTTTCTCTTGAGTTCTCTCTCTTCCTTAATTCTATCCCTGTCGCTTCACCTCTCCCAGGTAGAAAGTTTTGGATCATCTTTTGCCCCCGAGATGAGGTCAGTTAACCAAATGCTGATTTAATACTGAATTTTATCCTTTCTCTTTTCTGTCTCCACCCACCTGATGTTCATGTAAGCTGGTATCCCTGGCTCCTAGCAAATCTTTCCATCCTATTCTTTGCAACTTTCATCCTTCTGCTTACTATCAGATTCATCTTTCTAACCTCCTTCTTTGGTGAAAACCTTCTTGGGACCCATTTTCTGCAGAGAAATTTTGTAACTCCCTGGCTGGTATTTGGAGGCCTTTACAACCTGACCCTAATTTACCATTTTAGTGGCAGGTGATATCCCTGCCCCCTGACTTCTAGTGTACACCCCCCTCCCAACTACCCGCTGCCTTAGGGCTGTGTCACCCTTCTCCTGAGTTTGGCCTATGGCCATGCTGTTCTTTCTGAGACGTCATTTCTGGGTGTTGAGATCCTTCTTACCTCTTAAAGCCTAATTTATATGGAAATATCATTCGAAGGATTACTGATTGCCTTTTCTTTGCAGTCTCAATGAGTGTATAGTTTTCTATTTATCACAGCCTGCCGGGCATTACGGGCACTTAGGTATCTATTTTCTTTTAAGTTTTGGACACCCCAGGGTGTATTTCATCACCGTTTGTGCTCCTCAGTACTTCCATTTAGCAGTTCCTCATTACATCCATTGCAAGAAATGGAGAACTACATACTTTAACTATATATTTAAAAAAGAGATCTTTTTTAAAAAAATAATTGTGGTATAATTGTTATACAACATTATGTTAGTTCAGGTGTGCAACACAATGGTTCCGATATTTGTGTACATTTTGAAATGATCACCACAAGAAGTCTAGTTAACATCCATCACCACACATAGTTATAGACTATTATTTTCTTGTGATGAAAACTTTTAAGATCTATTCAAAAGAGAGCTCTTTATTTTTAATTGTGTGTTCACTTTTTAGCCTTCGCTATCACTTCTAAAATCGTTTTTAACACTAAACACACACCGAATATCTTCTGTCTTTCTAAAAACTGAGTCCAAATGCTTGCTTTGAAAACGTAAGGTAGCATTCATGTAAGTACGAAAGAAAAGCGTTTCTGAATTGTTGGTTTAAAAACAATCATCTGATGGATTTCAACTTTATGTTTCCAACTGGAACCCACATAGACAAAGCTTGAATCGGGTGCCATGCTGTTTCTCTGGTTTTGGTCAGGCATGGCTCCCACCCTAAGGAATTTGCTTTGTTTTCCTTTTGCAGGGGCCTCTGATGTTCAGGGAATGGATCAGTGGAAATGAATAGCCTAAACTATATCTTGCTACATAATAAATTAATGTCGGATGAAATGCACACACCGTATATGTATGAATGTGAACATGTGGAAAACAGATGATTTTTAGACGTGACTAACATGCTCATTAGGCATTTTTAGCAAAATTCTCCACTAGGCTCATGGTCCTGAAGTTGAAATGCAAGAAGTTGACTGTCTAGCATGCTCTTCAGAATCCTGAAGTTTAACTTGGATCCCTTTGAAGTCTTTTATTATGAAGGATGAATCATTTCAACATTTTGCTACATTCAAAGGCCCTCAGTAAAAGATAAAATCAAGTGCCTTACTAATCAAGGAGACCACAGGTGATTGGAAATCAGGCGAAATGTGACATGAGTGGTAATACTAAACCCAAAAACCTGTCTCAATCACTACAAATTTCAAAAGAGTTTGGAAACATTTAAAAATGTAAAAACATGCACACGACTGGTTTCAGAAACCATTTGGGAAATGTTTGGGTGCTATTTGTAATAGAAATAAACATTTGATACTTTTCTCAAGCGAATGTTTTATAATAGAGTTTGGCATCACAAAGCAAGGATGGAGGATGGTCTTCTGTCCCTGCCTATTTGTGAGCAGAGATTCCCAGGATAGGTCTGGGTTTGGTTCCCATGTCTGTGTCAGCCACTGATGGGACAAAACTCATTTTTTTAGGGAGGTGGGTCTTATGTTCAGGCGGGGAGGGTTCTACCCAAGGACTACGATTTGAGGGTTCTTGGCAAAGACTGCTGAGGTCCCAACTTACCGTTCATTCTACCCTCAACTCCCTGAGACAATGTCTACGAGATGACCAAGGCCTAAACCTGCACTGCAGAGGGCTCAAGACTGAAATGCCAGCACCCCCAAGAGGGGCACTAGAATAAGTTCACTGTGGGAAGCTACAAAGAAGAGCTGCCCAGCCCAGGGGCCAGTGAGAGCAGAGAGATCGTGAGCTGCTCCAGTGAACAAAGCAGGCGAGGTGTCAAGACTGACCAGGGCAAGGATCCAGATGGTGCCCTGAAAACAACAAATTCCAGAGAGGTTTTGAAAGTGAAGAGCAGCAACATCCTGATGTCTTATCACCTAGTTTCCACAGTTTAAAAATTTTTTAAAATAAATTTATTTATTTATTTTTGGCTGCATTGGGACTTTTTTTTGGCAGTGATATTTTCTTTTCTGCATCTCACTCTATTAATTTATTTAACATCTTTAGTGGAGTATAAATCCTATGCAATGGTGTGTTAGTTTCTGCTGTATAACAAAATAAATCAGCTACACATATGCATATATCCCCATATCTCCTCCCTCTTGCGTCTCCTTCCCATGCTCCCTATCCCACCCCTGTAGATGGTCACAAAGCACCAAGCTGATCTCCCTGTGCTATGCGGCTGCTTGCCACTAGCTATCTGTTTTAACTTTGGTATTGTGTATATGTCCATGCCACTCTCTCACTTCGACCCCAGCTTACCCTTCCCCCTCCCCACGTCCTCAAGTCCATTCTCTAAGTCTGCGTCTTTATTCCTGTCCTGCCCCTAGGTTCTTCAGAACCATTTTTTTTTTTTTTTTTAGATTCCATATATATGTGTTAGCATGCAGTATTTTCTTTTCTCTTTCTGACTTACTTCACTCTGTATGACAGACTCTAGGTCCATCCACCTCACTACAAATAACTCAATTTCCTTTCCTTTTATGGCTGAGTAATATTCCATTGTATATATGTGCCACATCTTCTTTATCCATTCATCTGTCGATGGACACTTAGGTTGCTCCCATGTCCTCGCTGTTGCAAATAGTGCTGCAATGAACATTGTGGTACATGACTCTTTTTGAATTATGGTTCTCTCAGCATATATGCCTAGTAGTGGTATTGCTGGGTGGTGTGCTAGTTCTATTTTTAGTTATTTAAGGAACCTCCATACTGTTCTCCATAGTGGCTGTATCAATTTACATTCCCACCAACAGTGCAAGAGGGTTCCCTTTTCTCAGCACCCTCTTCAGCATTTATTGTTTGTAGAGTTTTTGATGATGGCCATTCTGACTGGTGTGAGGTGATACCTCATTGTAGTTTGATTTGCATTTCTCTAATAATTAGAGATGTTGAGCAGCTTTTCATGTGCTTCTTGGCCATCTGTATGTCTTCTTTGGAGAAATGTCTGTTTAGCTTTTCTGCCCAATTTTTGATTGGGTTGTTTGTTTTTTTGGTACTGAGCTGCATGAACTTCTTGTAAATTTTGGAGGTTAATCCTTTGTCAGTTGCTTCATTTGCAAATATTCTCTGCCATTCTGAGGGCTGTCTTTTCATCTTGTTTGTGGTTTCCTTTGCTGTGCAAAAGCTTTTAAGTTTCATTAGGTCACATTTGTTTATTTTTGTTTTTATTTCCATTTCTCTAGGAGGTAGGTCAAAAAGGATTTTGCTGTGATTTATGTCATAGTGTTCTGCCTGTGTTTTCCTCTAAGAGTTTTATAGTGTCTGGCCTTACTTTTAGGTCTTTAATCCATTTTGCGTTTATTTTTGTGTATGGTGTTAGGGAGTGTTCTAATTTCATTCTTTTACATGTAGCTGTCCAGTTTTCCCAGCATCACTTATTGAAGAGGCTGCCTTTTCTCCATTGTATATTCTTGCCTCGTTTATCAGAAATAAGGTGACCATATGTGTGTGAGTTTATCTCCGGTCTTTCTATCCTGTTCCATTGATCTATATTTCTGTTTTTGTGCCAGTACCATACTGCCTTGATTACTGTAGCTTTGTAATATAGTCTGAAATCCGGGAGCCTGATTCCTCCAGCTTCGTTTTTCTTACTCAAGATTGCTTTGGCTATTTGGGGTCTTTTGTGTTTCCATACAAGTTGTGAAATTTTTTGTTCTAGTTCTGTGAAAAATGCCATTGATGATTTGATAGGGATTTATTGAATCTGTAGATTGCTTTGGGTAGTATACCCAAAGTATAGTCATTTTCACAATGTTGATTCTTCCAATCAAAGAACATGGTATATCTCTCCATCTGTCTGTATTGTCTTTAATTTCTTTCTTCAGTATCTTATAGTTTTCTGCATACAGGTCTTTTGTCTCCTTAGGTAGGTTTATTCCTAGGTATTTTATTCATTTTGTTGCAGTTGTAAATGGGAGTGTTTCCTTAATTTCTCTTTCAGATTTTTTGTCATTAGTATATAGGAATGCAAGAAATTTCTGTGCATTAATTTTGTATCCTGCTACTTTACCAAATTCATTGATTAGCTCTAGTAGTTTTCTGGTAGCGTCTTTAGGATTCTCTATGTATAGTATCATGTCATCTGCAAACAGTGACAGCTTTACTTCTTTTCCGATTTGGATTCCTTTTATTTCTTTTTCTTCTCTGATTGCTGTGGCTAAAACTTCCAAAACTATGTTGAATAACAGTAGTGAGAGCGGGCAACCTTGTCTTCTTCCTGATCTTAGTGGAAATGTTTTCAGTTTTTCACCACTGAGGATGATGTTGGCCGTGGGTTTGTCATATACGGCCTTTATTATGTTGAGGTAAATTCCCTCTGTGCCTACTTTCTGGAGGATTTTTATCATAAATGCATGTTGAATTTTGTTGAAAGCTTTTTCTTCCTCTGTTGAGATGATCATATGGTTTTGCTCCTTCAATTTGTTAATATGGTTTATCACTTTAACTGATTTGCATATATTGAAGAATCCTTGCATTCCTTGGATAAACCCCACTTGATTATGGTGTATGATCCTTTTAATGTGCTCTTGGATTCTGTTTGCTGGTATTTTGTTAAGGATTTTTGCATCTATGTTCGGCAGTGATATTGGCCTATAGTTTTCTTTCTTTGTGACATCTTTGTCTGGTTTTAGCATCAGGGTGATGGTGGCCTCATAGAATGAGTTTGGCAGTGTCCTCCCTCTGCTATATTTTGGAAGAGTTTGAGAAGGATAGGTGTTAGCTCTTTTCTAAATGTTTGATAGAATTCGCCTGTGAAGCCATCTGGTCCTGGGCTTTTGTTTGTTGAAAGATTTTTCATCACAGTCTCAATTTCAGTGCTTGTGAGTGGTCTGTTTATATTTTCTATTTCTTCCTGGTTCAGTCTTTGAAGGTTGTGCTTTTCTAAGAATTCGTCTGTTTCTTCCAGGTTGTCCATTTTACTGGCATATAGTTGCATGTAGTAATCTCTCATGATCCTTTGTATTTCTGCAGTGTCAGTTGTTACTTTTCCTTTTACATTTCTAATTCTATTGATTTGAGTCTTCTCCCTTTTTTTTCTTGATGAGTCTGGCTAATGGTTTGTCAATTTTGCTTATCTTCTCAAAGAACCAGCTTTTAGTTTTATTGATCTTTTCTATTGTTTCCTTCATTTCTTTTTCATTTATTTCTGATCTGATCTTTATGATTCCTTTCCTTATGCTTTGTTTTTTTTTTTGCGGTACGTACGCGGGCCTCTCACTGTTGTGGCCTCTCCCGTTGTGGAGCACAGGCTCCGATGTGCAGGCTCAGCGGCCATGGCTCACGGGCCTAGTCGCTCCGTGGCATTTGAGATCTTCGTGGACCAGGGCACGAACCCGTGTCCGCTGCAATGGCAGGCAGACTCTCAACCACTGTGCCACCAGGGAAGCCCTGGGTTTTTTTGTTCTTCTTTCTCTAATTGCTTTAGGTGTAAGGTCAGGTTGTTTATTTGAGATGTTTCTTGTTTCTTGAGGTGGGATTGTATTGCTATAAACTTCCCTCCTAGAACTGCTTTTGCTGCATCACATAGGTTTTGGGTCATTGTGTTTTCATTTTCATTTGTTTCTAGGTATTTTTTGATTTCTGCTTTGATTTCTTCAGTGATCTCCTGGTTATTCAGTAGTGTATTGTTTAGCCTCCATGTCTTTGTATTTTTACAGATTTTTCCTGTAATTGATATCTAGTCTCATAGCGTTGTGGTCAGAAAAGATACTTGATACGATTTCAGTTTTCTTAAATTTACCAAGGCTTGATTTGTGACCCAAGATATGATCTCTCCTGGAGGATGTTCCATGAGCACTTGAGAAGAAAGTGTATTCTGTTGTTTTTGGTTGGAATGTCCTATAAATATCAATTAAGTCCGTATTGTTTTATGTATCATTTAAAGGTTGAGTTTCCTTATTTATTTTCATTTTCGATGCTCTGTCCAATGATGAAAGTGGGGTCTTAAAGTCCCCTGCTATGATTGTGTTACTGTCGATATCCCCTTTTATGGCTGTTAGCATTTGCCTTATGTTATTGAGGTGCTCCTATGTTGGGTGCGTAAATATTTACAATTGTGATATCTTCTTCTTGGATTGATCCCTTGTCCATTATGTAGTGTCCTTCTTTGTCTCTTGTAAGAGTCTTTATTTTAAAGTCTATTTTTTCTGATATGAGAATTGCTACTCCAGCTTTCTTTTGATTCCATTTGCATGGAATATCTTTTTCCATCCCTTCACCTTCAGTCTGTATGTGTCCCTAGGTCTGACGTGAGTCTCATGTAGACAGCATATATACTGGTTTTGTTTTTTTATCCATTCAGCCAGTCTTTGTCTTTTGGTTGGAGCATTTAATCCATTTACATTTAAGGTTGTTATCCATATATATGTTCCTATTACCATTTTCTTAATTGTTTTGGGTTTGTTATTGTAGGTCTTTTCCTTCTCTTGTGTTTCTCACCTAGAGGAGTCCTTGAGCATTTGCTGTAAAGCTGGTTTGGTGGTGCTGAATTCTCTTAACTTTTGTTTGTCTGTAAAGGTTTTAATTTCTCCATCGAATCTGAATGAGATCCTTGCTGGGTAGAGTAATCTTGGTTGTAGGTTTTTCCCTCTCATCACTTTAAATATGTCCTGCCACTCCCTTCTGGCTTGCAGAATTTCTGCTGAAAGATCAACTGTTAACCTTATGGGGATTCCCTTGTATGTTATTTGTTATTTTTCCCTTGCTGCTTTTAATATTTTTTCTTTGTATTTTATATTTCATAGTTTGATTAATATGTGTCTTGGCGTGTTTCTCCTTGGATTTATCCTGTATGGGACTTTCTGTGTTTCCTGGACTTGATTAACTATTTCCTTTCCCATATTAGAGAAGTTTTCAACTATAATCTCTTCAAATATTTTCTTAGTCCCTTTCTTTTCCTCTTCTTCTTCTGGGACCCCTATAATTCGAATGTTGGTGTGTTTAATGTTGTCCCAGAGGTCTTTTAGACTGTCCTCAATTCTTTTCATACTTTTTCTTTATTCTGCTCTGTGGTAGTTACTTCCACTATTTCATCTTCCAGGTCACTTATCCGTTCTTCTGCTTCAGTTATTCTGCTATTGATTCCTTCTAGAGAATTTTTAATTTCATTTTTTGTGTTGTTCATCATCATTGTTTGTTTGCTCTTTTGTTCTTCTAGGTCCTTGTTAAATGTTTTTTGTATTTTCTCCATTCTACTTCCAAGATTTTGGATCATCTTTACTATCATTACTCTGAATCCTTTTTCAGGTAGACTGCCTATTTCCTCTTCATTTGTTTGGTCTGGTGGGTTTTTGCCTTGCTACTTCATCTGCTGTGTGTTTCTCTGTCTTCTCATCTTGCTTGATTTACTGTGTTTGGGGTCTTCTTTTCACAGGCTGCACGTTCATAGTTCCTTTTGTTTTTGGTGTCTGTCCCCAGTGGCTACGGTTGGTTCAGTTGGTTGTGTAGGCTTCCTGGTGTAGGGGACTGGTGCCTGTGTTCTGTTGGATTAGGCTGGATCTTGTCTTTCTGGTGGGCAGGACCGTGTCTGGTGGTGTGTTTTTGGGTGTCTGTGACCTTATTATAATTTTAGACAGCCTCTCTGCTAACGGGTGGTGTTGTGTTCCTGTCTTGCTAGTTGTTTGGCATGGAATGTTCAGCAGTGGAGCTTGCTGGTCATTGAGTGGAGCTGGACCTTAGCATTGAGATGGAGATCTGTGGGAGATCTTTCGCCGTTTGATATTATGTGGAGCTGGTAGGTCTCTGGTGGACCAATGTCCAGAACTCGGCTCTCCCAACTCAGAGGCACTCAGCTGCACGGCTCAGAAGAAAAGGGAGAAAAAGAGGAAGAAAGAAAAAAAATTAATACAGTAAAATAAAATAAGTTATGAAAATAAAAAATAAAAAAATTGTTTAAAATAAAATAAAAAGTAACAGAAAGAAAGAAAGAAATAGAGCAACCAAACCAAAAAAACACATCCACCAATGATAACAAGTGTTAAAAACTATAGTTAAAGAAAAAAACCAAAAAGCAAAATGGACAGACAGAAGAACCCTAGGAGAAATGGTGAAAGCAAAGCTATACAGACAAAATCACACAAAGAAGCATACACATACACACTCGCAAAAAGAAAAAAAATCTGTCTATATATAAAAACAAAAAGGAAGAGAGCAATCAAATCAATAAACAAATCTACCAATGATAATATACTCTAGATACTAACCTAAGATAAACATAAAACCAGAAACAAATTATATCCAGAAAGCAAACCCCAAGTCTACAGCTGCTCCCAAAGTCCACCGCCTCAGTTTGGGATGATTCATTGGCTGTTCATTTGTTCAGGTATTCCACAGAGGCAGGGTACATCAAGTTGATTGTGGAGATTTAATCCACTGCTCCCAGGCTGCTGGGAGAGATTTCCCTTTCTCTTCTTTGTCCACACAGCTCCTGGGGTTCAGCTTTGGATTTGGTCCCGCCTCTGCGTGTAGGTCGCCTGAGGGCGTCTGTTCCCACTCAGACAGGACGGTGTTAAAGGAGCAGCTAATTAGGGGGCTCTGGCTCCCTCAGGCCGTGGGGAGGGAGGGGTATGGGATGCGGGGCGAGCCCGCGGCAGCAGAGGCCATCATGATGTTGCACCAGCCTGAGGCACACCGTGAGTTCTCCTGGGTAAGTTGTCCCTGGATCACAGGGCCCTGGCAGTGGCGGGCTGCACAGGCTCCCGGGAGGGGAGGTGTGGATAGTGACCTGTGCTCGCACACGGGCTTCTTGGTCGCTGCAGCAGCAGCCTTAGCATTTCATGTCCATCTCTGGTGTCCGTGCTGATAACCGCAGCTCGTGCCCATCTCTGGAGCTCGTTTAGGTGGTGTTCTGTATCCCCTCTCCTCGTGCACCCCGAAACAATGGTCTCTTGCCTCTTAGGCAGGTCCAGAGATTTTCCTGGACTCCCTCCCGGCTAGCTGTGGTGCACTAGCCCCTTTCAGGCTGTGTTCACGCAGCCAACCCCAGTCCTCTCCCTGGGATCTGACCTCCGAAGCCGGAGCCTCAGCTACCAGCCCCTCCCCATCCCAGCGGGTGAGCAGACAAGCCTCTTGGGCTGGTGAGTGCTGGTCTGCACCAATTCTCTGTGCGGGAATGTCTCTGCTTTGCCCTCTGCACCCCTGTTGCTGCGCTCTCCTCCGTGGCTCAAAGCTTCCCCCCTGCCACCCCCTGTCTCTGCCCGTGAAGGGTCTCCCTAGTATGTGGAAACTTTTCCTCCTTCACGGCTCCCTCCTAGAGGTGCAGGTCCCCTCCCTATTCTTTTGTCTCTGTTTTATTCCTTTTGCCCTCCCCAGGTACGTGGGGAGTTTCTTGCCTTTTGGGAAGTCTGAGGTCTTCTGCCAGCATTCAGTAGGTGTTCCGTAGGAGTTGTTCCACATGTAGTTGTATTTCTGATGTATTTGTCGGGAGGAAAGTGATCTCCATGTCTTACTCCTCCGCCATCTTGAAGGTCTCTGCACTGGGTCTTCATTGCTGCGTGCAGGCTTTCTTAATTGCGGCGAGCAGGGGCTACTCTTTGTTGTGGTGTGTGGGTTTCTCATTGTGGTGGCTTCTCTCGTTGCAGAGCATGGGCTCTAGGTGTGTGGGCTTCAGTAGTTGTGGCACACAGGCTCAGTAGCTGTGATGTGTGGGCTCTAGAGCTCAGGCTCAGTCATTGTGGTGCATGGGCTTAGTTGCTTTGTGGCATGTGGCATCTTCCCAGACCACGGCTCGAACCTGTGTCCCCTGCATTGGCAGGTGGATTCTTAACCACTGTGCCACCAGGGAAGCCCTTCCCCCCATTTTATAAAACTAGGAATTGAATCCCCACTTGGTGTATCAGGTAGGCCAGCTGTTTGTGTAGCCCAATCCCACCATTGTCTTAGACTTGTTTCATTGTGTTAGTCCCTGAATCAGAAATCTTTACTGATCCTACCTTTCCTTTAAGGGGAAGCTGGTGCTCAAAAACATCTAAAAACTGGCCCAAACTAACTCTTGCAGGCTTATGTCTTCTATTTCCCAATATTAACCCTTTACCAGAGTCACTAAATACATCTTCAGTCTGCCTGTCTCCGTACCTTTGCTAGGGCCATTTACTCACCCCTGGAATGATTTTCCTTCTTGGCTCTTGTCCAGTGGAAACTTTGCCTAGACTCAAAGACCCTCTCACATCTCACCACCTCCAGAAAGGCTTCCCAGATCATCCAAGATAGGTGAGATCGTTTCCTCTTTCATAACTCTAAGGAGTCCCCTGGCTTTGTCTCCTTCATGACACTCATGCCATGCTGTCTAGTGCTGTCACCCTGAGTGTACCTACTTAGAGTCTGGGCTCATAGACAATGAGGGACACTTTTTGTTTTTCCCGTTCTGTCCATCAGCACCGGGTACAATGCCCCGTGTGCACAGCAGCTGCTCAGTATGTATTGTTGAGCTAACAGGGTTAATTATGTCTCTAGGTAATTCTTGGTACCTAAAGTGTTTACATATAAACCCATTCATTCATTCATTCATCCATTCATTTTTACATTGACTACTCACTCCATCCAGCTCTGTGCTTGTCCCTGGAAATATAGCAATGTTCATTAAAGTCATGGTGCCTGTCTTCGCAGAGTTTATAACCTTGTGGGGGAAAAGAAATAATCACACAACTGATAATCAATACTCATTGTGGCTTCCACTTACTGAAAGCTTACTCTCTGCTAGTCACTATATTAAGTACTTCTTCATATTATCTTACTGAGTTCTCCTGACTACCCTTGGAGACAAGCATTATACTCTTTTTTTTTGCGGTACGTGGGCCTCTCACTGCTGTGGCCTCTCCCGTTGCGGAGCACAGGCTCTGGACATGCAGGCTCCGGACGTGCAGGCTCAGCGGCCATGGCTCACGGGCGCAGCCGCTCCGCGGCATGTGGGATCTTCCCGGACCGGGGCACGAACCCGTGTCCCCTGCATCGGCAGGCGGACTCTCAACCACTGCGCCACCAGGGAAGCCCTATCATCCTCTTCTTACAGATCAGGGAATCGAAGCTTAGCATGTTTGTTAGGTTAACTGCCTAAAGCCACCTGGCTGGCGAGAAGAAGAGTGAGAGCTTGACCTTACCTGTATGACCCCAGAGCCTGTGAATTTTAACCACCACATAATTACTAATCTTACAGGGATGACAAATACCATAAATAGCATGTGCGTTAGTTTCCTATGGCTGCTCTAACAAATTATCACAAATTTAGTGGCTTCGAACAACACAGATTGATTATCTCAAAGTTGTGGAGGTCAGAAATCCAACATGCTCTCACAAGGGTAAAGCCAAGTTGTGGTCATGACTGCATTCCTCCTGGAGTCTCCAGGGGGGAGTTCCACATCCTTGCCTTTTCCAGCTTCTAGAAGCTTCCCTCATTCATTGACTCACGGCTCCTTCTTCCACCTTCAAAGCCAGCAACATCGCATCTCTCTGACCCACTTCTGTCTTCATGTGTCTGTCTGACTACAGATGAGAAAGGTTCTCTGCTTTTTAGGACTTATGTGATCACGTCTGGCTCACCTGGTTTATCCAGGGCAATCTCCCCATCTCAAGATTCTTAATCACATCTGCATGGTCCTTTTTGCCCTGTAAGGTCACATATTCACAGATTCCAAAGTTTAAGGTGTAGACATCTTTGGGGTGCCATTTTTCTACTGACCACACCAGGAGAGAGGTCGCAAGGGGAGCAGTCTGGAGGTACAGGCTACCCGGGAGGGACAGGAGCCCCAGCCAAGGACTGAGAAGGTGTGAAGCCCCTGCCAAGTCACAGAGCTGGGGCCTTAGAAAGTCTGAGAGTGGCCTGATGTGGAGAGTGGGGGAAAATGGCCCCTGCTGAGGCTGGAGAATGTGCCAGGGGCAAGATCGTGAGGAACGTGGCTGGCAGGTAGGGGAGGGAATCCATTATGGTTCTGGGAGAAAAGGGCAGTAAATAAAAAGGTCAAGAAGGGGATACAATGGATTTCATTTTTCAGCTCATTCTGCTGCTGTGTGGAGAACAGATTGGTAGGGAATGAGAGTGGACACAATTCGGAGGGTGTTTCAATAGTTCAGGTGGGAGATGTTGATGGCCTGGACCAAGATGCTGGCACTGCAGAGCCAGAGGAGAGGTCTGCCTGGGCTCTTCCCCAGAGCGAATGGCAGGGCTGGGTGATTGCTTGGATGTGCTGTTAAGGGGGAGACTTCTAGGTTTCTTAGTGGGATCACTGGAGTCGGGGGGGCATGGTAGTTGGAGGAAGACCAGGCTTGGATGGGAGTGGGATGGTCACAGCCAGGTGGCTCTAGAAAGAGCAAAGGCAGTTAATATAAGAAAAAATCCTCTTGAGGACAAGAGGCCAGAACTGAGTGGGTATAACCAGGGCAATATCTTTTACCAAATCGCTCATTTTGGTTCTTACGACTGAATATTTGTAGAGGCCATATTTCTTTAAGAGGACCCAAATGCATGACATTAAAATGTTTCCTGGAAAATTATGCAGACCAAATATTCTGACTGTTGGTTTGGTTTGATTAAGGGCAACAGATCTGTTATCATATTTCAGCCTTTCCATCTAAATAACCAAGTATTCTTTTTTATTTCCTCTCTCTCTTTCACATGGTACTTTTATGTGCACTATATATATATATTTCCTGAATCTCAGCCTGATGGCAGCCTGATTCTTTGGGCACAGTATAAAATCCTTGATTTTTAAAACGATTCATTTTGGTTTTCAGCTAATACATATAGAGGTGTACATTTTAACAGAATTAATATTTTGCAAAAAGGAGATTTCAGGAAACTATGTTTGACATAAGCCAATTATGGGATGAAACAAAAAGGCAATCAACTCACCATGCAAGGTTGAATTAACAGAATTGTGCACACGCTCGTGTAACTTAGCAACTTAATTTATACACCAGTCCTGGGATGAGACTCCACAATCATCTTGTTTAGACCTCACAACGTGACTGTATCTACTGACACATGTTAGGTTGGGAAGCTTGATACTAGAAAAGAATGGAGTGAATTCTCCTGGGGAGCAAGGACACTTCAGAATTTCCCATTCATCCCTGGGGACTGTGGTTGTCTGACGCATGGATGGTTGGATGCCCAGACTTCCCTGGAAAGACTTTCCTTGTGTTCTTCCCTTTAGACTGTTTCAGTGGTTCTCAAACTGCAGTGAGCCTAAGAATTACTATATAGGGCTGTATTGGATAAAGCCATGTTTGATTTGCAATTTAAGACAATTCAAGTGTACTTTACACTTTAGTTTTTGCCTTCTGTGCTGATTTTAGAACTTAAACTCTCTATAAATTCTTGGAACTTACTGTGATCTGGGGCAATAATTCCAAGTCTGATTTTGGGAGGTATATCATCACCCTGCCTTTGAACAGTAGAAGGGCTGAAGTTACAGGCAGCCGGGAGATGCTCTACGTGAAACTGATTAAATGATTAGAAGGTGGTAAGCACCCTGGTCCTGTTTGTGGTAAAGTGATCCTGGCATGGCAAGACAGCAGAGACCTTAATATTAATTATCAGATGCCAATGTGAGAACAGGGCTGGACCTAGGACATATACAATGAGATTCCTCATGAGGGACCAAGGCTGTCACCTAGTGCTGTACAAGCAAAGCTTTATTGTAGTTTGAGACAAGTGTTGGGAGAACCACACAGCTCATTTGCACCTAATAATGAACGCCACAGTCCAGACTCAGGCCACAGCTTCCTCAACGGTCCCTTGTATAGTCACACCATCACCTGCCATATTACATGAATTTACTTTGAAATTTTGTGGCTTTTTATCATTTTGGTTATATTTGTTTTAAATGTTAATTTATAGTTTCAGAAGTGTTCTGAGCAGAGGGAATCTATTCCCAGTTTTAGGTGCGTTCATATTTAAGACACATTATAAGTTAAACAACTGGGGATCTAATGCATTTGGTGTTGAATAGGAATCACTCCAGGAGCACATACTCCATCCTCAACACTTACTGTGCATCTGGGGTATAAAGATGAATAGGTGGTAAAGACGGGAAATTTTTTCCTATGAAAAGGGTCCACGTCTTGCTCAACTTAATGAAATAGTGCCTCATGCTATTCCTAAGAATAATGAGAAAGCATGAAGTGTCCTGCACAGCTGCATTTGTGTACACGTCAGCTATGTGAAAATGGCATCAAGTGTTGAGTAGAAAAGTTCTTACTGATTCTGTAGTTCCAAAGTGTTATCAAATAGATCAGATCCTGAAACCTCGGCATGTCCTTAGCACACTCTGTATTAAATACATTATGAAATCCACTTAGTAAAACAAACAAACAAACAAACAAGCAGAAAAACTGCATGTAGGGTGAATCTGACAGCTATGAAGATAAGTCTTGGTAAACAAAACAGAACAAAGAAAACATTGGGAAAGCTGTTGTCAATGTAAACTTTGACCCTCAAGCCAAGATTCCCTTGTTAAGTATAAAGAAGAGGATAATGTTTGGGGCTTAAACTTTCTGTGGTCCCTCCACAAGCTGTGGGGAGGGATGTCTTCACACTGACCACATGCTCGTCTTCAGACTCCAGCATCTCTCCCACTCATGCTCAGAGAGTGTTTGAGGAATGAAAGGACTATGTACTTTGAGGTGATTTCTATTCCATGGCAAATGCCTCACTTAACGTGTGACTCAGCTCACTGGCAGCTCTAGTAATTGAAGTGCTGCTTTCAGGCACGGGGGCTGCAAAACTTCTGCATTGATTATGAAGTGGATCGCACAAGTGCTTTCCCAGGCTGCTTCTGTGTTTCTGATTCATCATGATTGTGTCCATCCCAGCCTGGACCAGATGTATGTGCTGGATCCCATCTGCTGCAGACTTAGTCCTGCCCAGTCTTCGAGCCTCTTCTAACCAATGTACTGAACAGCCCATTTCCACTGGTGAAAGGGGCTTGGAATGACTTCCTTCTCCTTCTACCCTGAGTCTGGTGAGACCCAGGTGTCCTGCCTACCCCACGTGCAACCTGCAGCCTTATTTTATTTCACTCGCAAAAGCTTGGGTGAGCGGTCATTGATGAGTCTTCTTCCTCAGCTCCTGGTCTGTGCACTAATTCCCCACTGAGATTCAAGTCCTGCCCTGCCCCTTGCTAGGCATGGATTTTGTCACCCCAAGCCTTGCATCCTTCTATCTCCGTGAGCTTTTGGACCCCCTGGCACGCGCACAGGTTGGATTCCTGGAGGAAGGAGTGCATAGTGAAAAGCTTTGGCTCTCTTTGCATCTAAGTCTTAGTCTAGATCTATGTCTCAGTACCTGGCAGAGTTCCCTCCCATCTGCATAACTGAGTTGACGTTTTTAGCTTTATGCGTTTTGCTCAAAGCAAAATAGTCCTAATTGCCCGTCACTGAAACAAGAACTATAAGAAAAAACTCAATACAACAGGTATATCATTCATGTGGACTCAGAGGTGAAGTCCAAGCTGTAGGGTTGGCACACCTTTGGGGTATCTCTAAACAATCTTACAAATGTGGTGATTCTAGTTTTGACTTTTGGTGCAACTCTAAAAAAATTAGTCTTTGAACTGGTTAAAAGTTTATAGTACCTCACCATGAAGGTTTTCATTAGTTTCTTTCTTGAGTTTTTGTTTTTGTTTTTGTTTTTAAGGTATTTTTCAGGAATGGTAACTACTGAGCCAACCAATTCTCAGTCACTCATTCATTTGTTAGTCCAAGAGGGAGATACAGTTGCTCCTCCTATTAGCACCAAGCAATGCTGGCCATTGCCTGGACTTCAGGAGAAAGGAGAGTCCAGGGTGGGCTGAGCCATGGAAGTTCATTTGGTTTCTCAAGTTGATGTGGGCAGTAAAAAGAAACTGAGATTAAAATGTTCTAGAAGAAGTCTTAGGGGACAGTGAATTCTTGTTCTTTCTTCCCTCTGAGTTATCTCCCCATTGTTCTTTGGAAGAAGATAAAGTTTCTCCTCCATTGAAAAAGATCAAGTTACTAGATGAAAGGCATGGATGGGAATGTCCTTTGGCAGAGATTAATCATTTGAAACCTACTTTGAAAACTGCCACACTACCAGCACTCGCTCTTGCTCCTTTCTTTACTTTTCCATGCCATCTTTGTGAATTGCTCTGCTCTCAACTCCCCATGCCAGAACCTACCATCCAGATGTACAGTTGGGTGTTCATCTTTAGATCAAGCCCCATCCTTTTCATGAGCAAAGCTATCTTCCTGTGGGCTCCTTGGTGGGATTTTGAGATGCCTCGAGAATTGGGTGAGTGAAGATGGTTTGTAATTGAAAGATGGATTGTTTATCAATACCACAGACAATGCTAGCCAAGAAAGTAGGTTCGGTGTTTGGTTGTTGGGGATAGTGGATTGTAATAGTTTCCTTCCCAATTTTTTATAAGGAAGGTCAAATGCCGAAACATAGTAGGAGGAGTCTGAGCACAGGGAGAAGGCTGAGAGTTGGATGAGAATACAGGATCGAATAAGATTTGATGCTTTGAATACTTGTGATGTTCATAGGCTGTTCCAAAAATGTGAACTTTCCCAGCATCTTCATTCGTTAATGGAAAATTTGTGACATCTGCAATTGCATTTATCTTTTAAATTTCCTTTCTAACCATTGTGTTGCATAGTCTGGTACTTCATTAGTAATGATTTTACTGACAGTTACCTTAAACATTCTCTGGATTCAGGTGGAGGAAGATGGATTTTTAACTAATCTTTTTTGGCATAAACATATATCATATAGGAGACTTAACTATTCTTTCTATTTTTCATTTGTTTTCTTTGGTATTATCTGACATTAGGTTGTCAGAACAAATTAAGTGGTGACTGAGCAATAATTGCTTTGTGATATAAGAAGATGGGTAAAAATTGCCTTTTAACTCAGTAGATGCTCTACTTCCTACAACTAAAATATTTAGGTAGGCAACTGTGCATTGAGTAGATGGGACTGTGGATATATTTATGGACCTGGCCCATCTTTTGAAAATGGGGATTTGTACTGAATAATTTGGATTTGCCGACTTCATAGCTCAGGTTTCTGGAACCAGTGCCAACCTCCTCTTCCTGTTGTGCGATGCAAATGTGGTCCTGTTGTTAATGCTAGTCTTGTCTGTCTGCTGCATCCTTTCTTCAGACTACCCACTAGTATCCACCTAGGCTGCATCCGCCTCCCTTCCATCTAACTGAACTTTTAAGATTGTCTTGATTCTTTAAAAATATCCATTTCAAAGCCCAATTAGAGATCAGAGTGACACTCTTTAGAACCCTAGACTCAAAATGCATCAAGGCACACAAAAATGAATTTTCTATTGTTATTTCAGCCAATTCCATGGTGGATTCTGGGGGTTTTATCTATAATTTTGGAGTTGGAAAAATGAAGCAGGGCAGTCTTTTTTTCTCCCAGTTAGTTCAATAGTTAGGATTCTTAGTGTTTCTATTCCCATGAAGACTGGCAAATTGGTTAATGGGTGGGACCTGGCCATGTTAGTATGGTCTTCATAAGTATAACTTGGTACAGGAAATGTAAAAAAATAGAAAGTTGCCTTTTTATAAGAGAGGGAATTTTTTTAATCGAAGTATAGTTTATTTGCAATGTTTAAGGTGTACAGCAAAGTGATTCAGTTATATTTATATATATATAATCTTTTTCAGATTCTTTTCCATTATAGGTTCTTACAAGATACTGAATATAGTTCCCTGTAGGTCCTTGTTGTTTAATACAGTAGTATGTATCTGTTTATCCCAAATTCCCAATTTATCCCTCCCCATGAAAGAGAGGGACGTCTGTTTGGATTTGACCAAGGAGAGATGTTCAGGCCGTTAGCCGAGGAAACTAAATTCTCTGGGTTAGAGTTTCATTGGGAGATCACCCCTTCCCAACGGGTAACTGAAGTGGGAAACTTGGATTAGCTTAGTTGTGTTTTCTCATTGTCTACACAGATGAAACCAAACCAGGAAGAAAAATGACAGCAGACTGATTTTTAGCTTTTGTTCCCCAGATTCCTGTGGCAAATCTTAAAACTTCAAGTGCAAAGTTGGAATCAGGCCTTAAAACTTGCGAGGTATGTATGTGTATGTATGAGCGCGTGAGAGTTTTGGACCCATTTGTTGGAGGGAAATATGACTCAGTTATATTAGTTTAGAATTGTTTTGCTATACAGAAATCAATATAGATATGTACTTGCAAATTTTTGGATTGATTAATTGAACAAAGAATCAAAATGGATTGAGTGCCTACTCTGTGTTGTGTGGTTGGGTAGTGAAATTACATGGTGACACAACACAGGGCCCCAGGAGTCTGTGGTCTCAGAGGAGACAGATAGGAAATAATCAGGATGGAGAGTTCTGATAGAACTAGGGCCATGAGGGAAGAGGATGTTACCAGTAAGTTCCTGCAGGGGATGAAGAGGATGAAGAGGAGATGAAATACAAGTGTGTCTAGGGGTAGTGTAGCTGAGTCATGGAGGGAGATGGACAAGAAGTAAATGACCTACAAAGGGGCAAATGACTGTGTCAAATGACAGCCAGGTTGAGGCTCTGGAGGTCCTTCTTGGTTGGATTTGGGAGTTCCTATTGCTCATAATATTGAGGAAATGGCTTGTAGCATAATATTTCTCTTTCTCAAGGAATATTCTATTTGAATTAATGAATATTTAATCCCAGATAGCTGGATAGTTTGGACTTTGATCTTTTTCTTAAAGAATTATCTGGCTATCTGGAAATTATGTTTTACCCTTCAATATCTAGATAGTACGTGAACAGCTGACTTTAGAAACTCTTTGGATAGAGTTGAGAGTATCACACCGTTTTCCAAATTGGCCCTGATGTGTCATATTATATTAATACAATGCCTAATATTAAATGGCCCATGGATTCCTTAGGTAAATATTTTTAGGTGGGTCATTCTTCTAAAATAATGTGAAATTCTCTTGTGGTATTTGATTTAGAATTTTTGTGTCTATGTTTATAAGATCAGTCTATAGGATTTTTTTTCTTTCTTTTTTTTTTGGTTTGTCTCTTTTCTCTCTTTTCTGGTTTTGTTCAGAATTAGGCCAGTTGTATAAATGGTGTTGGTGGCAAGCTTTCTATAATTTCTATGCTCTGACATGATTTATACATTATAAAAATAATCTATTCCTTATTTAAGAGTATATCTAAAAAGCCTGTTATGGGTTATAACCTCTTGGAAGTAAATTGTCACTTTCCCAGCGTTTCTATAGTTTTGGTTTATCTGAGTGAGTGAGATGTTTTTGCTTTTATTTTCTTTTCTTAAAATAATCTGCCATTTCTTGAAGATTTTCAAGGAGATTAGCACAGAACTATACAAACTATGCTTTTATATTTTTAAACCTTCTTTGCATTTGGGGTCATTTCTATATTTTTTCATTTCTATAGGTATATTTTCAATTTCTGATTTTATTTTCTTGTTTTGAGTGACTAGAAATATGTGTGTATTTGTTTACATTTTCCAAAAAATCTGTTCCAGGATTTACCTATTAATTCTATGGTTTAACAAAACTAGTATTAAACATTTTTTCTGCATCCTATAGATATGCCTGGGTTTTGCATTGAGGGCTAGTTCTTTTACTTTTTTTTTTTTTTTATATACTAAGAATTTAAATGTGAACTTGCCTGTGAGTACTATTTGATCCTACCTCAAAAGTTTTGATAGTTTTAAAATATTACTCATTTAAAAAAACTCCACTTGTTGGTTTAATTTTTCATTCAAGGTTATTTAAGAGCGTGCTTATTAATTTCTATGTAGTGGCTTCCTCTTTTGCTTAAATATTATCACTCATTTCTTATTATTTTTGCTTCATATTATGATGCTGTAGTAGTCAACAGATGTTTATTATGGTTGTGTATTCATTTTGGATTCCATCTTTATTGATATAAAATTCCAGTCCTTGTACTGTTTAATATTCTTCTTAATATTCAACTTTGTCGTAAATAATTTCCATAGTTTCCTACTTTTTAAAGTCTACCTTAAAAATTTCTGTAATAAATCTTTCTGCTCTCTCTTTTTCTTTTAAATTTTCCTGTTCATTTTATTTCAGCATATCTCTTGAGAGCAGACTATGTTTGATTTTTTAAAATCCAATCGGATCATCCTTTAATGTTTTTATTTATTTTTGCCATGATATTTATGTGTTTTTGAAGAGTTTTTCCTTCTTTTTAATGTTTTCTGGGTTTTTTTTTTTTGAGTTCTTTTTCTGTTCTTATTTTTTACCTTTACATTCTCCATGATTTTGAGTTAATGTACTCTAGTTTAAATTTTACTCGTGGCTCTTTAAGTTAAAAAAATTTAAAATATGTATTTCTATAATAAAATTAAGAATGAGATAATATTTTAAAAAACTTTCTGTGCCAAGTAAGAGATTTAATGTGTTTTTATTCCCCTTTCTCATTTCTGAGATTTAAAAAATATAACCTGTGTTTTTAGATTTGGATTATTGATATTCAATGAGTATTTTTTTTTCTTTTTACTATTCCTTAGTTTTAAGAGGTATTTTACATTTATTTTTAGTTTGATCAGCACTTTTATAATCTTTATTTGGATCATCTTTAATGAATTTTAGTGTTCGCCACCAGTCCTTTTAGGTCACAAAATCTTAATTTTTTGAATCATTTCTTGATTATTCGGTATATTTCTCTTAATCTTTTTGCCCAGTTTAAATTTAGACAGAACTGTAGTTGCATTTTCTGTTTGTTTTCAGTGTTATGGAAGGGATACCTGAAGCTGCTTTAATTTTTGTTCTGTTGTAGATTACTTCTTTTTCTTTCCTTTCCCCCGCCGCCCCTGCCTGAATGCTTATATGCTCTTTTTCTCCATTTATATGATTTAAGAGTTGTCAGAATGTGTGTTGATGGGGGCTGCTCTCATCAAGTTAGGTTGGAACATGGTGAATGAACCCTTTTCCTCCACATACTCAGGTGTTTTTTGAACTCTAACATTTTTTGTAAATTATTTTAAATCAAAACTTTCCTTTCAGCCTTTCTGGCTGAAATACCTCCTCAAGAATTCATGGTATTTAAGTTGACAGTGTCAGTTCTGGGGATCTGCCATCTCCTTGGTCTTCATTTTTATCTCCTTATCTCTTTGCTTTCATCCAGAGCACCCAACTCTTCTCTTCATCACAGTTTCAGTTTTCTACGTGATGCAGTCTGCCTTTACCAGACATGAAACAGATATTTGATTTCAGATGGGCAACGTTGTTGCTGTCTTAACATTCTTCTGGGTCTCACCAGCAACCCTTTGGATTTTGTCAACTTAATTTGCACGCCGCATTTTGGTTCTTTCTCCCAGGTCTCTGCTAAGTGGGATCCTCTCTTTACCATTTGCTTTCCTGACACTTTGAACTGGCAGAAGGTATGAAAAAGTATGATGCGCACATCTCCTCCTACTGAAGTTCTTGACTCATGTCAGCAGTTGGCACTGCCCCTCCCAGCATGAAGGCACCCTCACTGGTCACCCCTTTTCTGCCATCCCCAAGTCATTTGCTTAGTTTCCTTCTTCAGAATAAAGTATAAAGTCAGGCTCTGAAGGGATTATAACTACCTAAAATCTTGCGTCCACCCAACATGGGGATGGCTGAGCTGTTTTCTGTTGCATACAGAACTCGGTTTCTGAGTGCAGAGGCAGAATGAGCATCTGAGCTCCAGTGGAGCAGCTGTTGGCTTTGCCTGTCATATTAGCATCACTGCTTCCATATTCTGGTAATAGTTTGCCTGCCAATCATAGTTTCACTCTTCTTGTGGGGTTCCCCCTTTTCTATATCTTCTTTTTTATATCTTGTTTTCTCCTTTGTGGAAACTGGGAAAGACTGCATTTTTAAACCAGAGGTCAATAGCCCCATGGACTTTTCATTTCAAAGGTGATTTTCCCCCTCTAGCCATTATTCGTTGGTGATGGATCCCAATTAGTCAGAATTCTCTTTAAAATGTTTATAAATGCCATAAGACACACAATGGCAAAGGTGAGATGACATTCCTGGAATGAATCAGGCTGAATAGTTTGTTTTCTGCTTACGTCATATTGTAGAAAACTTGATATGATGAGGGTCACGACTTGTCTTAGTGGAAATAAGTCTGGTTTGGGAATCAGAAATCTAGACTTGACCTTTACTGCCCTATGAGGCTATGGACTTCTGTTTCCTCACTCATAAAAGGAAGAGGCTGGGCTAAAAGATTTCTACAGTCCTGTTGACGTGCATTCTACATATTTTGTAATTATCATAATACATATTGCATGCTATTTCATTTCTCTGTTCAAAAGCCTGGGACAAGAAGATGCTACTGCTTGGTGACAGGAACATGGAAAAGTATGTTTGTGGATAGGCAGGAAGTGACTTGCCTTTTGGTGCCAGATCTTAAAGTATATCTTTATTTCTTGCATTACTCCATTGGGTGGACAAGGGGAGGCGTTGCATGCCAAAGCAGGAGATTTTTCTTTAAGGAAATTAAGGCTGACCAAACAAGGGATTGGTTGCTATTATCAGACACTAATGGCCCCTGATAAGGGGTAATCAGATAGCCCGAAAGGCAGGGTTTAGAGTTAAGTAACCAGGCTCCCTTTATGCAGGAGATATGGCATGACTGTGCTTGGAATGGATTCCTTTCTCTGTAAATTTTTAATCAGCTCAAAAATTTTCATGGAACAATTTATTCCTTTCCCCTCCTTCCTTTTACTTAGCTTAATTTGACCTTGATTTGGTGGAAATGTGAAAAAAAAACATATTTATGAAACAATTACTACTAGCCAAGGGTCTTTGTGCGCAAATCACAAGACTTTTTATATCTTTTTTCCCCCCATAACTGTAATAGCCTGAAGTGCCATTTGGATGGGCTTTTCTTAGCCAAGCATGTATGATTTTTGGAATTGATCTGTATGATTCGAAATATCAGTTTTCAATGTTCTTATTGCACATTCCTTTAAAAAATGCATTTGTCTGGCCTCGGGGATTTGATGCCATAACCAGCAGAGGGATACTTTCTGACTCCCCCTGGGGAGATGAACACTTAATTTTGCTGTTATTTTATGGAGATTCCGTCTCTTCATTTTAAGTCAATGGGACTTCAAATCTGCCCATGACCGGGGTGGAGATTTATTACATACACTTTAGGCCTGCATCCACAACTCATTGCATTTCCTCCTCTGGACTCAAGTCACAAGGACATGGATACCAGGATCTTTTCTTTCCCTGGATACTCTGTCAGCTTCTTATCTGGGCCAGTATCACTCCTTGCCAGCCAAAGTTAGAGGCAAAGCGTAGTGAGTTTTCTGGAAGCAGATTTGGAGGTGGGATTTGGTGTGTAGCATATTTTTAAGGAACAACAGGTAAAAGGAACAGTGGAGAAGTAGAACTGGGCAGGAGACACCCACCCGTGGTACAGGCCTGACAATATCTCCGTCAACCTAGAGGGGGAGCTCTAGCGTGAGTAGTGTGGTTACAGGAGCCAACTTTGGCCTGAAACGCTTGTTCCTCCATAGACTGCTCTGGAAGTCCGTGACCTCGGGTGGGGTCTTTCTGTAGCTCAGACAACTCTGAAGGAATTGACAGCTGGGGCAACAAGCCCTTCTTTGAAGGAGGATCTGTGTCGGCAGCACATCTCCATGCCCATCATATATCTCCTTTCCAATGACCTATCCTTTTAGTGGAATTAAGTTATATAGGACCTCAGGAGTCTATGGTTAATGTATGCCACTGAGTGCTTTAGATTAGCATGGAAGACTTAGATCACATTTTCCTATGGAAAAGGCTTTTACACAACTCTGACTGCTTGATTCCTCTAGTGACATTGCTACAGACAGGGCACCCCGTCTTTAGGCAACTTAACCCTAAATGAGTTGGTGACATACAGTGTCCACTTCCTAGCTGTTCACCTTGGGCAAGTTAACCTCCTAAGGCTGTGGTTCCGTCATCTCTAAAGTGGGTGGGACTGATCAGTCCCCATATTGTATAGGGTTATTGTAAGAATTATAAATGTGAACATATGCTAAGTATCCTAGTACAGCCTAAAGTAAGGGTTCAATATGGGAACTGGACTTTGAAAAGAATATTTCTTTCTTCACCCAAGTTTTTGAACATCTATTACAGATCAGGCATTGAGCCATGCACTTCCTTTCCATGATTATTGAATTCTAAATGTAGTAGTTTGCTATAGGTCTGCCTTAACAGAGTACTGCAAGCTGAGTGGTTTAGAACAACAGAAGTTTATCGTCTCTTGGTTCCAGGGGCCAAAAGTCCAAAACCAAGATGTGGGCAGGCTGTGCTCCCTCTGAAACTTCTAGGGGAGGATGCTTCCTGGCCTCTTCCAGCTTCTGGTAGCCCCAGACTTTCCTTGGTTCGTGGCAACATAATTCCAATCTCTGTCTCCGTCCCCGCATCATCTTCCCTCTATGTGTATCTATCTCTATGTCCAAATTTTCCTTTTCCATAGGACACCAGTTATATTGGGTTAGGATCCACTCTAATGACCTCATCTTAACTCAGTTTCCTCTGTAAAGACCCGATCCCCAAATAAGGTCACATTACAAGTACTGGGGCTTAAGAAGTCAGTATATCTTTTTTGGGGACACACTGCAATTCATAACACTCACAAATCTCTATATGGTAGGTATCATTATTCACATTTCATAGGTGAGTGAACTGGAACCCAGAGAGGTCAAATAACTCCCCCAGAATCACACAGCAGGCAAGTAATGAGAGAGGAGGACCTGAACCTAAATCTCTTTGGCTCCCCAGAGCATATGCCCTTTCCACTGAAATGTTGTTGCCTCCACATTAGAAACTTCTAAGTGAACTAGGAGAGATTTGAAGTTAAGGGATGAATTAGTCTCAAATTGCTGCAATAAAATTTGTTGTTATTAGGCAAAATAGCCTAAATCCCAAGAAACTTGTGTGCCATTTTGTTCAAAAACAAAAAACAAAAAAACTCTAATAGCTATGAAAGGCACCTACAACATGCCTGCCCTTGGCAAGGGCTTCCAAACCTGGTTATACCATTTCCTCCTCTTACCTCTAATTCCTGGCACCTGGGACTATTTCTAATCGTCCAGGCCTCAGCTTTATACCCTGAAAAGAAAGTTGGCAATTCGTGATCCATAAACTATGACATGAGGTCAGTTAAAAAGTATCTTGTAGCTTGCTTTAGTAATGGTAGTTATAACAACTTCAGCTACTCACACTTTACTTATGTAGTTCTAATAATAATGATATTCAACTTTATTTGAACATCTCTTCTGTGCCAGGCACTTAGGACCTGTTAGTGATGTCACCGAGAGTTTCCATGTGGCATGGCGCTGTCTAGGGAAAACTGTTTTCCTTTACTCTCGCACTTCACTTCTGGCCACTAAATTTGTGTGAGTGTGAGTGCTTTTTCCCACACTGACCAATCTCCACCACCAGCTGGGTGTCCTACAATTCAATTCAGATCCCACAAGACTTTCCCCCCCCCCCCACCCCAACTTAAGATGCCAACTGCAAGTCCAGGTTGTCACTTGTGCTTCGAGCTAACCAGCTATAAATCAGAGGTTCCCATGACCCCCTTCTGAGTTCGATAATTTGCTAGAAAATCTCACAGAACTCTGGAAAAATAGATTACTTGCTAGACTACTGATTCATTATAAAAGGATACAACTCAGGCACAGCCATGTGAAAGATGCTTAGGGCACGGTATGTGGAAAAGTGTGCGAAACTTGTATGCCCTTTCCAGGCACATTATCCTCCTGGCATGTGGACGTTCACCATCCTGGGGCTCTTGGAACCCCATAGTTCAGGGATTTTCATGAAGGCTTCATCACCTCGGCATGATCAGTTGTTAACTCAGTCCTGGAGTGTGGGGAGGTAGGGCTGAAAGTTCCATGCTTCTCATCATGGCTAGCTCTTTCTGGTGACCAGCCTTCATCTTGAAGCCATCCAGGAACCCACCAAGAGTTGCCTCATTAGAACAAGAGATGCTTCTATCACTTAGTAAATTCCAAGGGATTTAGGAGCTCTACAGCAGGAATCAGAATCAGAGACTAAATATTAGCACAAAAGGTGCTCCTAGCCTCTACATTGCTCAGGAAATCACAAAGGTTTTAGGAGCTCTGACTGGGAGCTAGAGATAAAGACCAAAATATATATTTCTTATTGTATTATGACATCACAAGTGCTGAGAGGGGAACTCTGATTCTGTTGTTGTTTTGGTTGACTATATCTTCCTTACAAAATGTTTCCCTACAATTAATTTGACAATGATCAGGCATCTCGCAAATATATCATTTCACTCTGAATTTCTAATGTCAGGAAGTAAAACAGAATGGGCTGTTGTATAGAGTAAGGGTCAGCAAATAAAGGTCAGCTGGCCAAACTTAGCCCACCGCCTAGTTTTGTAAGTAAAGTTTTATTGGAACACGGCCATGCTCCTTTATTTATACCTTGTCTCTATGGCTGCTTTCATGTTACAGTGAAAAGTCAGAGGTGAGTATTTGCAACAGAGACCTTCTGGTCCACAAAACCTAAAACATTTATTGTATGGCTTTTCACAGAAAAAGTTTGCTGCTGCACAAATAATGAAACTAAAATACAGAGGAGGAGGATGTTGGTTTTGTACAGGTGGCAAAAGCGGAAAGCCAGTATTAACACTTTCCTGCTAAAAAGTGTTTAATTGCTAGGGTCGTGTTAAAGCATTAACTGAATAAAGCAAATGAGGTGTCTGTAGATGCATGGGTCACCTCACATGGTAAGTCTCAATCCATTTCATATGAACTAAAGTTGAAGTGGGATTTTTAAAAACTGGACTTAAAAATGCCTTTTAATTTTCATTTACCTAACGATGCTATACCTCTTTACGTGCGATTCTTTGCCACCTGTATATATTTGTGAGTGAATTGTGTGTTCAAATCTTTTGATCATTTTTTAATTAAATAGTTTGTGTTCTAATTATTGACTCTTTTTAAAAAAAGAGATATACTGTGATGATTAATATTATGTATGATCTTGGCTGGGCTAGGGAGCCCAGTTGTCTGGTCAGACACCAGTCTAGAAGTCAATATAAAGGTATGTTTTGGATATGATTAACATTTAAATCAGTAGGCTTTGTGTAAAGCAGATTACCCTCCATAATGTGGGTGGACCTCATCCAATCAGTTGAAGGCCTTAAGAGCAAAGCCTGTGGTTTATTGAAGAAGAAGAAATTCTGTCTTTCTCCAGATTGCAACATAGAAATTCTGCTTGAGTTTCCAGGTTGTTTGCCTTCCTTGCAGATTTTGGACTCAAGACTGCAACATCAACTCTTACCTGAATCTTCAGCCTTATCGCCTGTCCTACTTGATTTTGGACTTGCCAGCCCTCAAAATCACATTGGTCAGTTCCTTAAAAAGCTGCTTGTTTTCTCTCTTTCTATATATCCCATTGATTCTCTTCCTGACTAGAAAGCAGACCATAAAATTCACTCATCCCCAGGTGATAATCAGAAGAAATGGCTGTCCAACTTGGTGAAGACCAGAGGAGAGACAATGCCAAGGACCAGTTGTGACAAGCTCCCGAGATACTCTGTGCAGGTTTTCTGAGAGAGATTTGCTCTGCTGTGGTTGTCCTGGTGGGGTTGGGGCCCTAAGTGGGAGAATGTTAAGCTGTTAAATTGATCTCTCTAAGTGTGTGTTTCTAGGTAGACTGTAATTTGCTCTTCTTGGTTATTTTGTGCCCAGCCAAATGCCTGGTTCCTCCTTGGTGCTCAGTAGCTTTGAATGAAAGAAAATATATTTGAATGAAAGAAAGAAGATGAGAATTCTAAGTCCTGTCATCTATTAATGCCCTTGTAATGTAGCTGGAAGAATCTATGTTTTGACGATAACATATTAAAAAATTTTCCCTGGGATTCATCCATTATTCAGAAGGCACCAGCTTAATACAAATGCAGAATATCAGGGAAAATTTTTTTGAACGTAACACAGTTTTTTGCCAAAGTAACTAACAGATGTTGGCTGACAGATTCAGTGGAATACCCATGGACGCGTCTCCATTTGACAGAGGAATTGGAAACACTGATTTGTTCTATGCTCTCCACTCATTGGCTGAATCAGTCCAGAACTACATTCACACCACTTTAGCCTCAATCAATAAATGATGAAAAGTTACTATGTTTGAGTCCTGCAGATTGCACCTTTCTGAAGCTAGGCTAGCACCAAGGTTGTATCAGAATGATTCCAGGGTGGTTTTATCCTTCACTCTGTAGACAAGCCCTCATTCTGTGCAGTGTCAGATATAGTGGAGAAAATAAAAAGACAAGAATAAAAATTATAGTAATATGTTTTCATCATGTTCATAGCAGCATCATTCACAATAGGCAATAGGTGAACGTAATCCAAATGTCCATCGATAGATAAATGGATGACCAAAATGTGGTCTATACATAAAATGGAACATTATTCAGTCTTAAAAAGGAAAGGAATTCTGACACATGTTACAACATGGAGGAACCCAAGAGGACATTATGCTAAGTGAAATGAGGCAGACACAAAGGGACAGATACTGTATGATTCCATTTAAATGAGGTACCTAGAGTAGTCAATTTCATAGAAACAGAAAGTAGATTGGTGGTTGCTAGGGGCTGGAGGAGGAGTGATGGGAAACTGTTTAATGAGTACTGAGTTTCAGTCTTTTAAGATGAAAAGAGTTCTGGAGGTTGGTTATACTGAATACTACTGAACTGTACCCTTGAAAGTGGTTAAGATGGTAAATTTGATGTTATGTGTGTTTTACCACACTACAAATTTTAAAAATTAACAAGGAGAATATGGTAATAATTTTAACAAGAGCTATCACTTTTTTCTATATTAACTATATGCCTGACCTTTCATGAACATCTTTTAAACAATCATATGAGTTAAATACTCTCATGAGTCCAAGATGGAGGATCAAAGCACTTACGTAACCTGGCCAAGATCAAGATCTATGTAACCTGGAATACCGAACTGCTTTTGACCAGAAAAGGCAGGATTTCAAATAAACAGGACTGGGGCTTGGGTGAGGCAAGTGAGGCAATTGGTCCTGGCATGAAATTTAAGGGAGTGCCACAAAGCTCAGTAATCAAGACAAATGACATTGTGGTGCAATCTTTAAAAAAATAAAAGTTAGTATAAAAATCTATGATGAACAAAATATGAAAATGTAAAATAAAGACAGGATCTAATAGAATGAGGGAAGGTTGTTGAGTAATTGCAGGGTCAATCCTGCAGAGACGTCACTTATTACAGTCAGGATAGTTTCACATCACTGACTGACCATTAAAGGAGTGCCACCCAACCATTTTAACATGATCAGATATTTGTAAAACTTACAATAAAAACCGATGAAGAAGAGCCCTGTGAACCTGTGGAAAGAGAGAGAAGTTTAAGCACAACAGGGTGAAACACTGTTAGAAGGAGCCGGAGCTTTGTAATAACTGGGTACCACATTCAGAAGGCTTAATTTCAAGAGATATTTATCCCTACGATAGCTGGTAATACTGCTCTAATAAGTCCTGTATGTTGTGCTTAAGATGAAATTAATCGGGGTTTTCTGAGTCTGTGTGATGTGCTGGAACCATGACACTGTTGGGACTCTGCCACTTACTAGCAGGGGGCTGTTTGGAGGGTAATTAACCTCTCTGGGTCCTAATTTCATAATCTTTAAAATAAGGATCATGCCTGCTTTGTCGACTTCATAGAGTTCTTGTGAGGATCAAGTGAGATAATGATTGCAATAGTGCTTTTTAAAACTGCCGTGATCTGCAAAGTTGGCCTTTGTTATTTCAAGGTGAATTCTTTTTTGAAGCTAGATTAGGGAGCCAAAACTAATATCCATCTTATAGACTGTATCACGCAGGATTTTTCTGTGTATAGTTATGTTTGGAGGGGTGGGGACCTGATTCGACTTATGGTCTCTCTGAATCCACATGTTATTGACAAATGAATCAACAAATTGATACAAAGTGGGTAAAGATTTTAACACTGAGAACTGGCAGGAGATTGTTTATTTTGGGTGTTTTACACAGGGAACTGTGTTAAAAGGTAGATAAGGTCTTCAGATATGGCTAAAGGTTGAAATGAAGGACAAGAGTCAGGCTTACATGTTGGATGGCAGAGAGATAAAAACATTCTTGGTTCAACCAAACTTTTTGTTGAGTGAGATTAAGCTGGTTCTGGGTACCTGGGAACAGGTGGAGAACCTGGCCAGAGGTGGATGTACCAAAGAAATGGGGGGTCATTTAGTCATCATCTCAGAGTTTGGTGATTCACTTGTAGGAGCAAAAATGTACCAGTGTATCATCTATTATGGACATTTAAAAAAGTATAGATAAAGTGTTTTGGAAAAACACACTATGTCTACTATGTCATAAATATATTTATGTCAAAATAAGATATCGAAGAACCTATTCACACATTTCAAGCCCTTGAAACGTTTTAAAGGCAGAAAGTATAAGAAAGCAAGCCATTTGTTGAAGGAACAATATTGAAAGATCTTTAAGTAATACCTCTTTGACCTTAAGTCTAAGCCATCTATCTTGAACTAGTATTGGTATTTGGCTGCTGGAAATGCTTGGCAAGGTAGAGTGTTCTGATTTCATTTGATCTCTCATCATACCAGGCATTTGATTTTTTTTCCCCCTGAACTATAGAGCCTTGGATTTGGTGGGCTCCACCCAAATTTCAACACTGACAGAGCTTTTGTATTAAGCTAAGAGTGGGAGATTGTTTGGACAAATAATTCATACCCTTTGCTGGGAAGGAAAGATTTGTTTCCGGGAAGAGATTATCTGTGCGTGCGCCAGGCATGGGGGCCTTAGACCTCAATTTGCTGGTGCATTAGCCTGTGCATTAAAGGAATTGCATTTTTATTGGATCATGTCAAGCTGTTGATTGGAAAAATAAAAGTGACCTTTAAATTTTTCACCAGCTGTGACAAGATAGAGATGGCACATCCAAAGAATGGGCTGGAAATGGTGAACGATTAATGATACCATTGTTCTCCCAGCCCATCCTATGAAAAGAACCATCCATTTCCTCAATTGCTCTGACCAGGATTGGCCCTGTGCATTATGTAAGGTGAGCTGTGCCTCCTTGTTAGGATAGAAAGGTCTTAAAATGCCTCTCTTCTAACTCTTCATTCTACTATCCTTGCAAGTCTCTAAAACTAAAGGTAAACATAATGGTGGGGTGGGAAGGGAGGGAAATAATGAATCTAGGAAGATGAAGGTGGTGTACCTTTAAAGTGATATGTCTGTGCTCTTTATGGCAAAAGAAGACATCAGTTAGGTGGTTCTGTAAAAGGTGAGTAGCCATGGAGATGGAAAGGAGTTGGAAATTAAGACAAATATCATCTAGACCATGACCTACATGTGATAAGGCCCTTTCCCATTTTTATACCAGAAGCATTGATGAACTCTCCAGAGTCATTGTATTCCTAGAATAAAGGGCTGGCAGGACCATGTAAGAAGTCAGCCTTTTCCTTAGTGCTTGGTGGGTTCTCAGCCCTCACATTTCTATGCCACCTTCATTAGATTTACGCACAGCATGTGATGTAATTTCTTATCTTTCTGTCTTCCTCAGTGCAGCAATTGGTACATGGAGTTACTTGGAGGCAGGTTTTGCACTCATCATATCTAGAAACTTTTTTTTTTTTCTTGCGGTACGCGGGACTCTCACTGTTGTGGCCTCTCGCGTTGCGGAGCACAGGCTCCGGACGCGCGGGCTCAGCGGCCATGGCTCACGGGAACAGCCGCTCCGCGGCATGTGGGATCTTCCCGGACCGGGGCACGAACCCGTGTCCCCTGCATCGGCAGGCGGACTCTCAACCACTGCGCCACCAGGGAAGCCCTAGAGCCTTTTTATAAATAGGAGCACTCTATTATAAATATGGTTGCTTTCCAGTTTTTTTTTTTTTTTCCACAATCGGTTCTTTTTCTGTTATATCAGTATGAAGCGTATTTTGACTGGAGGTGGGGGAAATATGATTCAGTGTTATCCTAACAAAAACCAAATAATTTACTACAAACATGTCTTAATCACAAGGATGAAGCCGATAGGCAAAATTATTCTCCTCTGTCACAATCGCCTTATTTTGACTTGTGGTATATATATAAGTGGAATGATTAAAATGAATCTGAACTAGACATTGTGATTTAAATTCTGTCAACTTGGTCTGTCTATAAAGAAGTGGTTCTTATACAAAGTGAAATGTTCTTTAGACCTGAGAATGAAATAAACACAATTTAAAGTTTCCATAAAATCCAACAATCAACTGTTTGTTGATGAAGCTGATTGATTGATCTCCTTTTATTCTAGTTTCTTCTGTTATTAATGAAAAAGTTGGGGGCTTTTAACAAGCATCAAGTCACCAGTTACATCATCTGTTACAAAGTAGGGAAAGGAACTTCTTCTCCTAAGTAGAATGCAGAAGGTCTTGGTCAATGCTTTTGCTGCAACAATTAGTAAGAAACAGATAATTTATAAATTTACAAAAAGCCTATTGTTATAGGCATCAGAAAGCTAGAAAAGCAATGAAGACTAGCTAAACTAAACTTCCAAGGAGAGAATCCTTCTAGGGTGAGCTGGCAATCAGAAGCTATTCTTCATCCCTCTGTGATCATTTGCCAATTCTGGATGTGGGGTGAGAAACAAAGACCCTTCCCCAGAAAAAGAGGACTTGCAGCAGACACTTGTCTAGTCTCCCCAGTAAGATATTTTCAAATTTTGAGGCCTCATTGGACGGGAGGACAGAGAGCTAATTTGAAGACTTCTGAAGGGCAAAACTGAAACTCTCAGCATCTTTCAGGGCCAAGGAGACAAAGGCCCCATCAGGATCTCAGTAAAAAGCTAGGATGTCCATGCCCTAGAAGTTAAAGAAAAAGCAGGAATTCCCTGACTTAATGGAGGAAGAAATTAGGGCAGAAGAAAGTTTCAAAGTGATAATGGCTGAGAATTTTATCCAGCTGAATCCATAGGTTCAAGAAATTCATGGAATCTTGAGTAATGGAAATACACACAGAGGCACCTCATACTGAAACTGCTGAAAACCAAAGTAAAATCTACAATCTTAAAAACAACTAGAGAAAAAAGACATAATACCTTTAAAAGATCCAGAGTTACGACTGACAGTTGGATGTTTATGAGCAACCGTGGAATCCAGAGGACAATTTAAAGTGATGAGAGACAATCACTGCTAACCTAGAATTAAGAATATTTTTCAACAATGAAAGTGAAGTAAAGATATTTTTAGACAAATGAAAGTGGAGAGAATTTGCTGCTGGCATGTTTGTATTAAAAGAGAAACTTATTTTCTCCAGGCAGAAGGAAAATGATTCCACACGATAATATGGAGATGCAGGAGGAAATGAATAATATTAGGAGGGATAAACATGTGGCTAAGTCGAAATAATTCTTGATTGTGCAAAGCAATAATTGTAATGTCTTTGAAGTTTAAAATAGGTGCAGGAAAAATGTGTAATAATAATAAAGCAAAAGTTGGAATGGAGGTAAATGGAATTAAACAGTTCTAAAGTTCTAGCAGAACTGGGATGATAAAAATTATATTATATGTTAGACTGTGATATATCAAGAAAGCATGTTGTAATCATTAGGTTAACCATTAAAAGAATAGTAAAAGAATACATAGCTAGCATGCTAATAGAAAGAAAATAAATACAGTAATTAAAGTATATGACTACTAAAAGATGTGGAAAGTAAAACTAACATTCGATGGATGCTTTTTGCCTGTATCCCAGGTACTGTTACCTAGTTGTCCCAGGTAATCCTCAGCATCTTTGTGATACCTGCCTTATCATTTCCATTTGATAAATGGAGCAACTGAATTTGTTGGGATTCTTAGTTGGAAACAGAAGAACATACACCAATGTGCATAAAGAGAAGCAGAACTTAATATAGGATTTATTGGAAAGCTCACAGACCCTTGTGAGGGTAGACAGTCTTTGTGAAGACTCTACCACCTTCACAGGACACAGATACCACAGTTGTTTATCACTCATGCTGGAGGCCTCTTTTGCTTTATAAGCTGGAGGCTTCCATTGTCTCTCTCACAAAAGACAAAAATTGTGGGGAGCTTATGCTTCCCTAAGTTGCTTTCTACTGCACTAAAGTCTCTTGAGGGTGCATCTGATTCATCAAGCCCAGATCACATGCTACATTTCAATTGCAAGGAAAGCTTGTAAAATGAGTTCTAGCTTATTCATAGGGGAAGTAGGACTGCTAAGGGAGAAATTTCCATGAACACAGGCAGAGTGTTCAGAAATGTGTTGGGGTGTGTGTGTGCATGTGTCTGTGTGTCTCTGTGTTTGTACAAAGATGACAGATATCCACTACAGGAAGTGAAGCTTATGGATGCTGAGTGCCATCTAGGGGTCTCCAAACATTAAGTGATGGTCCAGAGGTTGGAGCCCAGGACTATTGGCCCCAGAGTATGAAACACTCTGAACTGTCATTCATTAGATCCCCTCTGGGTTTGTGAGACACACTATATATAAGGTATTGGGAGGATGCCAGTACTTCCTGAATGGCATATCAGGACTGACAGGCTAGGGTTGGAGATAGAGCATGGACCAGGAAGGTGTTTAGTTCTGTGGCAGTAATGCCCTCAGCTAGTATTCCTGTTGGTACCTGACACCCCAGGAGCTGCACTTTTAGAAACCTCCACATCAATTGACTGACAGCTCCTCACATCTTAGGTACTGTCTATTTCTACTCAATTGTCTGTGTGAGAAAGAGAATCCAAAGACAAAAAGAAAAATTCTAGCTATCTAAGAATTAATAAGTGAACCACCAAGGGAAAATGGAATTTTTTCTGGTTCAGTAACAAAAACCATCTTATCCCAGATTAAAAAAACAAAACAAAACAAAGAAGTGTTGTGGGTAGTCAGCCATAGGATCTGAGTGTGTGTATGATTATTTTAACCCACAGCACATAATTAAAACCACTACTTTGATAAACTGATCTGTTAGATCCTGCAGATAATATGAAGGCATTTTGTGAGGAGAGATTTTTCAGACTAATGGATTTATTTCTGTTTTATTGATAATAATGACTTGTGTTTGCAGAACACCTGGCTATTCTCAGGCTGCTTTCCTATGGTGTCTCTTTCTCTGACTTACTCCTCTCGGCACTGGCTGGTGGGCAGTATAATTTCATTTGATATAGGAGGAAACAGGTTGTAGGTATGAAAGAATGTTATGGTATTATGTATCAAGGGGACACTCTGCTTTCTCATTTTAATACTTAGTGTATTATCTTTTTATTTCAGTTTCTATATTTTTTCTAGTAATAGGAAGGGGGATTAGAGGATATTATCAATAAGCCATTGGTTATTCATCAGCCTCTCAACAAATATATTTATTATCATAGGGATCAAATTTGCATTTTCTATGTCGGACATATATACTAGTGTTTTCTTATCCCTATCTGATTGCATAGTGGCCATACTGTGCTGCTTTTAATTGACATTGGTGTCAAACCAATAGCAGATATCAATTAAAGAAACATACTGAGATTAAATCATAAAATAAAACATTGGAGGTAGAGTTAGTATAAGTTGATATTTTGGGTTTATTACATGGTTAGAGGGGCTCTAATCCATACTATTCTGGACATATGTTCTTGCTCTCAAAGAACAGTCTCAAAAGGCTGTGTGAAAGACATTTTCTTAAATGCCCCCTTTTCAATAGATAAGTCTTGCTGCCCTCAACTTTTAAAAATTTGTGTACTTTTTGTTGGTTTGAAATAAGAGGAAAAGGGTCAGAAACATAAAACATGCATGGAAAAGAAGGGACGTATGAGAACATGGGTGTGAATGAAGTTGATCAAAAACAGTAATGAGGTACTTCCCTGGTGGTTCAGTGGTAAAGACTCTGCACTGCCAATGCAGGGGGTGCAGGTTCGATCCCACATGCTGTGTGGTGTGACCAAAAAAAAAAAAAAGCCCAAAAAACAAAAACACAAACAAACAAACAAAACAGTGGTGAGAAGGAACAGGAGATGCACTTACTCTCCAGCCGAGCTTTGAATTAATTATTATTGTTGTACATTTCTAGGGCACTGAAAGTGTAACTTGTTGCTATTTGATAAAGACGTTCTGCCAGTCCCTTACCTCCAGGGAAATAATAACCCAGTGAAATAAGATACCTGATTCAAGAGGGAAAATTACATGGCTTAAAAGAATTCAGGAGGCAGAGTCAAGATGGCAGTGTGGGAAGACGCGGTGTTTGTGTCTCGCCACAACTAGGGCACCTGCCAGAAGCTGGTAGGGGATCCTGACACCCAGGGACATGGAAGAACCCCCAAGCAAACCGGTAGGACATTGGGGGACTGAAGGGGGAGGAGAAGTGGAGGCCGGATAGGACCAGCACCCCTGAGGGGTGGCTGAGAGGGGGGAGGGGGTCCCAATCCTGGAGGGACCCTTGGGGGCTCAGATCAGGAGGGAGTGCTCCCAGCGTTTCCCCTGCCCAATCAGCTACGGAAGTCTGCCTTGCTCTCAGGCCATGTCCTATGCCCTCAGAGGTCCCTTCTGGGCTGGGTTGGTCCTGGGGGCCTAGGAGGGAAGCTGGGAGAGGACAGGAGAGGCAGGCAGGAGAGGCCTTCCAGGACTGGAGGAGTGGGAGAGGAGTGGAAGGTGTTTGCCCATCCACTCGAGCCTAGGAAGCCTGCTGGGCTCCCAGGTTGGGTCTCCCACGCTCTGAGACCAGAGGCAGGAGGCACACCTGGGCCTCTTCTGTTCTGTTGAGCCTAAGCTCCACCCCCCACACTCCCTGGGACCTTTTCCAGCCTGGTGGGTCCTAAGCATAGACCCTACCCACCACCCAAACCTCGCCCCTGCTTATGCCCTGCCCTCCACAACCAAGGCCTTTTCCACTTTTTTTTTTTTTCTCCTCCTCTTTTTTACTGTTGTGGTTCTGTTTTACCTTCTGGTTGTTGTTTCATCTATATTTTTATTTTTATATTTTTTCTAACATATCTGTTAGTTTCCTAGTCTAATTTTATTTTTTACTTTGTTATTCTCTTTTTTTTTTTTTTTTTGCTGCCCCACATGGCTTGGGGGATCTTGGTTCACGAGCCAGGGGTCAGGCCAAGGCTCCTGTGGTGGAAGCTCCGAGTCTGAACTACTGGACTAACAGAGAACCTCAGACCCGAGGGAATATTCATTGGAGTGAGGTCTCATGGAGGTTCTTATCTCAGCACCAAGACCCAGCTCTACCTAACAGCCTACAAGCTGCATTGTTGGAAACCTCAGGCCAAACAACCAGTAAGACAGGAACACAATCCCACACATAAAAAAAAGGAAAAGAAAAAGATGAGACAGCAAGAAAATATGTCACAGAGGAAGGAGCAAGGTAAAAACCTACAAGACCAAATAAATGAAGAGGAAATAGGCAATCTACCTGAAAAAGAATTCAGAGTAATGATAGTAAAGATGATCCAGAATCTTGGAAATAGAATGGAGGCACGAATTGAGAAAATACAAGAAATGTTTAACAAAGATCTAGAAGAACTAAAGGACAAACAAACAGAGATGAACAACACAATAACTCAAATGAAAAATACACTAGAAGGAATCAATAACAGAATAACTGAGGCAGAAGGACGAGTAAGTGAGCTGGAAGACAAAATGGTGGAAATAACTGCTGAGGAGCAGAATAAAGAAAAAAGAATGAAAAGAATTGAAGACAATCTCAGAGACCCCTGCAACAACACTAAATGCACGAACATTCGAATTATAGGGGTCCCAGAAGGAGAAGGGGAAAAGAAAGGGACTGAGAAAATATTTGAACAGATTATAGTGGAAAACGTCCCTAACATGGGAAAGGAGGTAGTCACCCAAGTCCAGGAAGCACAGAGAGTCCCATACAGGATAACCTCTGGGAGAAACATGCCAAGACACATATTAATCAAACTAACAATTAAATTCAAAGAAAAAATATTAAAAGCAGCAACAGAAAAACAAACAAACAAACAAAAATACAAAGGAATCCCCATAAGGTTATCAGCTGATTTTTCAACAGAAACTCTGCAGGCCAGAAGTGAGTGGCAGGATATACTTAAAGTGATGAAAGAGAAAAACCTATAACCAAGATTACTCTACCCAGCAAGGATCTCATTCAGATTCGATGGAGAAATCAAAAGCTTTTCAGACAAGCAAAAGCTAAGATAATTCAGCACCACCAAACCAGCTTTACAACAAATGCTAAAGAAACTTCTCTAGGTGGGAAGCACAAGAGGAGAAAAAGACCCACAAAAACAAGCCCAAAACAATTAAGAAAATGGTAATAGGAACATACATATTGATAATAACCTTGAATGTAAATGGATTAAATGCTTCAACCAAAAGACACAGACTGGCTGAATGGATGCAAAAACAAGACCCATATATATGCTGTCTACAAGCGACCTTTTCAGACCTAGGGACACATACAGACTGAAAGTGAAGGGATGGAAAAAGATATTCCATGTAAATGGAAATGAAAAGAAAGCTGGAGTAGCAATACTTGTATCAGACAAAATAGACTTTAAAATAAAGACTGTTACAAGAGATAAGGAAGGACACTACATAATGATCAAGGGGTCAATCCAAGAAGAAGATATAACAATTATAAATGTTTATACACCCAACATAGAAGCACCTCAATACATAAGGCAAATGCTAAGAGCCATGAAAGGGGAAATCGACAGTAACACATTAAGAGTAGGGGACTTTAACACCCCACTTACACTAGTGGACAGATCATCCAAACAGAAAATAAATAAGGAAACACAAGCTTTAAATGACACCATAGACGAGATAGATTTAATTGATATTTATAGAACATTCCACCCACAAGTGGCAGAATACACTTTCTTCTCAAGTGCACATGGAACATTCTCCAGGATAGATCACATCTTGGGTCACAAATCAAGCCTTGGAAAATTTAAGAAAATTGAAATTTTATCAAGCATATTTTCTGACCACAATGCTATGAGATTGGAAATCAATTACAGGAAAAAAACCTGTAAAAACCACCAAATACATGGAGGCTAAACAGTGCACTACTAAATAACCAAGAAATCACTGAAGAAATCAAAGAAGAAATAAAAAAATACATAGAAAGAAATGACAACGAAAACACAACCACCCAAAAGCTATGGGACACAGCAAAATCAATTCTAAGGGGGAAATTTACAGCAATTCAGTCTCACCTCAAGAAACAGAAAAGTCTCAAATAACCAATCTAACCCTACACCTAAAGCAACTAGAGAAAGAAGAACAAAGAAAACCCAAAGTCAGTAGAAGGAAAGAAGTCATAAATATCAGAACAGAAATAAATGAAATAGAAACGAAGAAAACAATAGCAAAGATCAATAAAACTAAAAGCTGGTTCTTTGTGAAGACAAACAAAATTGATAAACCCTTTGCCAGACTCATCAAGAGAAACAGGGAGAGGACGCAAATCAATAAAATTAGAAATGTAAAAGGAGAAATCACAACTGACAATGCAGAAATATAAAGGATTATAAGAGACTACTACAAACAACTATATGCCAATAAAATGAACAACCACTAAGAAATGGACAACTCCTTGAAAAGGTACAATTTTCCAAGACTGAACCAGAAAGAATTAGAAAATATAAACAGACCCATCACAAGTAATGAAATTGAAACTCTAATTAAAAATTTTCCAACCAACAAAAGTCCAGGACCAGATGGCTTCATAGGTGAATTCTATCAAACATTTAGAGAAGAGCTAACACTGATCCTTCTCAAACTCTTCCAAAAAATTGCAGAGGGAGGAACATTCCCAAATTCATTCTACAAAGTCACCATCACCCTGATACCAAGACCAGAAAAAAATATCACAAGAAAAGAAAATTATAGACCAGTATCACTGATGAACATAGAGGCAAAAATGCTGAACAAAATACTAGCAAACAGAATCCAACAACATATTAAAAGGATCATACACCATGATCAAGTGGGGTTTATCCCAGGAATGCAAGGATTCTTCAACATATGCAAATCAATGTGATACACCATATTAACAAATTAAGGAATAAAAACCATATGATCATATCAATAGATGCAGAAAAAGCTTTTGACAAAATTCAATACCGATTTATGATAAAAACTCTCCAGAAAATGGGCATAGAGGGAACCTACCCCAACATAATAAAGGCCATATATGACAAACCCACGGCCAACATTGTTCTCAATGGTGAAAAACTGAAAGCATTTCCATTAAGATCAGGAACAAGACAAGGATGTCCACTCTCACCACTTTTATTCAACATAGTTTTGGAAGTCCTAGCCACAGCAATCAGAGAAGTAAAAGAAATAAAACGAACACAACTTGGAAACAAGTAAAATTGTCACTGTTTGCAGATGACATGATACTATACATAGAGAATCCTAAAGATGCCATGAGAAAACTACTAGTGCTAATCAATGAATTTGGTAAAGTGGCAGGATACAAAATTAATGCACAAAAATCTCTTGCGTTCCTATACACTAACAATGAAAATCAGAAAGAGAAATTAAGGGAACAGTCCCATTTACCATCATAACAAAAAGAATAAAATACCTAGGAATAAACCTAAAGGAGGTGAAAAACTTGTACTCAGAAAACTATAAGACACTGATGAAAGAAATCAAAGATGACATAAAATGATGAAGAAATATACCATGTTCTTGTATTGGAACAATCAATATTGTGAAAATGACTATACTACCCAAAGCAATCTAAAGATTCAATGTAATCCCTATCAAACTACCAATGGCATGCTTCACAGAATTAGAACAAAAATTTTACAATTTGTATGGAAACACGAAGACCCCAAATAGCCAAAGCAATCTTGAGAAAGAAAAATGGAGCTGGAGGAATCAGGCTCTCTGACTCCAAACTATACTACAAAGCTACAGTAATCAAGACACTATGGTGCTGGCACAAAAACAGAAATATAGATCAATGGTACAGGATAGAAAGCCCAGAGATAAACGCATGCTCATTTGGTCAACTAATTTATGACAAAGGAGGCAAGAACATACAGTGGAGAAAAGACAGCCTCTTTAATAAGTGGTGCTGGGAAAACTGAACAGCTACATGTAAAAGAGTGAAATTAGAACACTCCC
>NW_021703767.1:9424221-9511913 GCF_005190385.1 Monodon monoceros
GGGAGTGTTCTAATTTCACTCTTTTACATGTAGCTGTTCAGTTTTCCTAGCACCACTTACTGAAGAGGCTCTCTTTTCTCCGTTGTATATTCTTCCCTCCTTTATCAAAAATAAGGTGACCGGGGCTTTCCTGGTGGTGCAGTGGTTGAGAGTCAGCCTGCCAATGCAGAGGATATGGGTTTGTGCCCTGGTCTGGGAAGATCCCATATGCCGCGGAGCCGCTAGGCCCATGAGCCATGGCCACTGAGCCTGTGCGTCTGGAGCCTGTGCTCCACAATAGGAGAGGCCACAACAGTGAGAGGCCCGCGTACCGTAAAAAAAAAAAAAAAAGTAATAAGATGACCATATGTGTGTGGGTTTATCTCTGGGCTTTCTATCCTGTTCCATTGACCTATATTTCTGTTTTCGTGCCGGTACCATAACTGTCTTGATTACTGTGGCTTTGTAGTATACTCTGAAGTCAGGGAGCCTGATTCCTCCAGCTCCATTTTTCTTTCTCAAGATTGCTTTGGCTATTCGGGGTCTTTTCTGTTTCCATACAAATTGTGAAAGTTTTTGTTTTAGTTCTGTGAAAAATGCCATTGGTAGTTTGATATGGATTGCATTGAATCTGTAGATTGCTTTGGGTAGTATAGTCATTTTCACAATGTTGATTCTTCCAATCCAAGAACATGGTATATCTCTCCATCTGTCTGTATTGTCTTTAATTTCTTTCATCAGTGTCTTATAGTTTTCTGCATACAGGTCTTTTATCTCCTTAGGTAGGTTTATTCCTAGGTATTTTATTCTTTTTTGTTGCAATGGTAAATGGGAGTGTTTCCTTAATTTCTCTTTCAGATTTTTCATCATTAGTGTATAGGATTGCAAGAGATTTCTGTGCATTAATTGTGTATCCTGCTACTTTACCAAATTCATTGATTAGCTCTAGGAGTTTTCTGGTAGCATCTTTAGGATTCTCTATGTATAGTATCATGTCATCTGCAAACAGTGACAGCTTTACTTCTTCTTTTCTGATTGGGATTCCTTTTATTTATTTTTCTTCTCTGATTGCTATGGCTAAAACTTCCAAAACTATGTTGAATAATAGTGGTGAGAGTGGGCAACCTTGTCTTGTTCCTGATCTTAGAGGAAATGGTTTCAGTTTTCACCACTGAGAATGATGTTGGCTGTGGGTTTGTCATATATGGCCTTTGTGATGTTGAGGTAAGTTCCCTCTATGCCTACTTTCTGGAGGGTTTTTATTATAAATGGGTGTTGAATTTTGTCAAAAGCTTTTTTTGCATCTGTTGAGATGATCTTTTGGTTTTTCTCCTTCAATTTGTTAATATGGTGTACCACATTGATTGATTTGCATATGCTGAAGAATCCTTGCATTCCTGGGATAAACCCCACTTGATCATAGTGTATGATTCTTTTAATGTGCTGTTGGATTCTGTTTGCTAGTATTTTGTTGAGGATTTTTGCATCTATGTTCAGCAGTGATATTGGCCTAAGAAAGTTTTCTTTCTTTGTGACATCTTTGTCTGGTTTTGGTATCAGTGTGATGGTGGCCTCATAGAGTGAGTTTGGGAGTGTTTGTCCCTCTGCTATATTTGGAAGAGTTTGAGAAGGATAGGTCTTAGCTCTTCTCTAAATGTTTGATAGAATTCGCCTGTGAAGCCATCTGGTCCTGGGCTTTTGTTTGTTGGAAGATTTTTAATCACAGTCTCAATTTCAGAGCTTGTGATTGGTCAGTTTTTATTTTCCATTTCTTCCTGGTTCAGTCTCGGAAGGTTGTACTTTTCTAAGAATTTGTTCATTTCTTCTAGGTTGTCCATTTTACTGGCACATTGTTGATTGTAGTAATCTCTCATGATCGTTTGTATTTCTGCAGTGTCAGTTGTTACTTCTCCCTTTTCATTTCTAATTCTATTGATTTGAGTCTTCTCCCTTTTTTTCTTGATGAGTCTGGCTAATGGTTTATCAATTTTGTTTATCTTCTCAAAGAATCAGCTTTTAGTTTTATTGACCTTTGTTATTGTTTCCTTCATTTCTTTTTCATTTATTTCTGATCTGATCTTTATGATTTCTTTCCTTCTGCTAACTTTGGGGTTATTTTGTTCTTCTTTCTCTAACTGCTTTAGGTGTAAGGTTAGGTGTTAAATTGAGATGTTTCTTATTTCTTGAGGTAGGATTGTATTGCTATAAACTTCCCTGTTAAAATTTCTTTTGCTGCATCCCATAGGTTTTGGGTCATCGTGTTTTTATTGTCTTTTGTTTCTAGGTATTTTTTGATTTCTGCTTTGATTTCTTCAGTGATCTCTTGATTATTTAGTAGTGTATTGTTTAGCCTCCATGTGTTTGTATTTTTTACAGATTTTTTCCTGTAATTGATGTCTAGTCTCATAGTGTTGTGGTTGGAAAAGATACTTGATAACATTTCAATTTTCTTAAATTTACCAAGGCTTGATTTGTGACCTAAGATATGATCTATCCTGGAGAACGTTCCATGAGCACTTGAGAAGAAAGTATATTCTGTTGTTTTTGGATGGAACTTTCTATAAATATCAATTAAGTCCATCTTGTTTAATGTATCATTTAAAGCTTGTGTTTCCTTATTGATTTTCATTTTGTATGATCTGTCCATTGGTGAAAGTGGGGTGTTAAAGTCCCCTACTGTGATTGTGTTACTGTCGACTTCCTCTTTTATGGCTCTTAGCATTTGCCTTATGTATTTAGGTGCTCCTATGTTGGGTGCCTAAATATTTACAATTGTGATATCTTCTTCTTGGATTCATCCCTTGATCATTATGTAGTGTCCCTCTTTGTCTCTTGTAAGAGTCTTTATTTTACAGTCTACTTTGTCTGATATGAGAATTGCTTCTCCAGCTTTCTTTTGATTTCCTTTTGCATGGAATATCTTTTTCCATCCCCTCACTTTCTATCTGTATGTGTCTCTAGGTCTGAAGTGGGTCTTTTGTAGACAGCATATATATGGGTCTTGTTTTATTATCCATTCAGCCAGTCTTTGTCTTTTGGTTGGAGCATTTAATCCATTTACATTCAAGGTTATTATCGATACGTATATTCCTATTACCATTTTCTTAACTGTTTTGGGTTTGTTATTGTAGGTCTTTTCTTTTTCTTGTGTTTCCTGCCTAGAGAAGTTCCTTGAGCATTTGCTGTAAAGCTGGTTTGGTGGTGCTGAATTCTCTTAGCTTTTGCTTGTCTGTAAAGGTTTTAATTTCTCCATCGAATCTGAATGAGATCCTTGCTGGGTAGAGTAATCTTGGTTGTAGTTTTTCCCTTTCATCACTTTATGTCCTGCCACTCCCTTCTGGCTTGCAAAGTTTCTGCTGAAAGATCCACTGTTAACCTTATGGGGATTCCCTTGTATGTTATTTGCTGTTTTTTCCCTTGCTGCTTTTAATATTTTTTCTTTGAATTTAGTTTTTGATAGTTTGATTAAGATGTGTCTTGGCATGTTTCTGCTTGGATTTTTCCTGTATGGGACTCTCTGTCCTTCCTGGATTTTTGACTGTTTCCTTTCCCATATTAGGGAAGTGTTGAACTATAATCTCTTTGAATATTTTCTCAGTCCCTTTCTTTTTCTCTTCTTCTTTTGGGACCCCTATAATTCAAATGTTGGTGCATTTAATGTTGTCCTAGAGGTCTGTGAGAGTGTCCTCAATTCTTTATTTTCTTTTTTCTTAATTCTGCTCTGTGGTAGTTATTTCCACTCTTTTGTCTTCCAGGTCCCTTATCTGTTCTTCTGCCTCAGTTATTCTGGTATTTATTCCTTGTAGAGAATTTTTAATTTCATTTCTTGTGTTGTTCATCATTGTTTGTTTGCTCTTTAGTTCTTCTAGGTGCTTGTTAATCATTTCTTGTATTTCCTCCATTCTCTTTCCAAGATTTTAGATCATCTTTACTCTCATTACTCTGAATTCTTTTTCAGGTAGACTGCCTATTTCCTCTTCATTTGTTTGGTCTGGTGGGTTGTTACCTTGCTCCTTCATCTGCTGTGTGTTTCTCTATCTTCTCATTTTGCTCAACTTATTGTGTTTGTGGTCTCCTTTTCACAGGCTGCAAGTTTGTAGTTCCTGTTTTTTTGGTGTCTGCCCCTTGTGGCTGAGGTTGGTTCAGTGGGTTATGTAGGCTTCCTGGTGGGGGGGACTGGTGCCTGTGTTCTGGTGGGTGGGGCTGGATCTTGTCCTTCTGGTGGGTAGGGCCATGTATGGTGCTGTGTTTTGGGGTGTCTGTGAACTTAGTATGACTTTAGGCAGCCTCTCTGCTAATGGGTGGGGTTGTGTTCCTGTCTTGTTAGTTGTTTGGCATAGGGCGTTCAGCACTGGAGCTTGCTGGTCATTGAGTGGAGCTGGGTCTTAGTGTTAAGATGGAGATCTGTGGGAGATCTTTCACCATTTGATATTACATGGAGCCAGTAGGTCTCTGGTGGACTAATGTCCTGAACTTGGCTCTTTCACCTCAGAGGCACAGGCCTGACACCCAACCAGAGCACCAAGACCCTGTCAGCCACATGGCTCAGAAGAAAAGGGAGGAAAAAGGAATGAAAGAGAGAATAAAATAAAATAAAGTTATTAAAATAAAAATTATTAAAAATAAAAAAATTAAAAAGTAATAAGAAAAGAAAAAAAAGAAAGAAGGGAGCAACGAAACGAAAAAACAAATCCACCAATGATAACAAGCACTAAAAACTATCCAAAAAAAAAACCCCATAAAACAAAAAAAACGGACAGACAGAACCCTAGGACAAATGGTAAAAGGAAGGGTACATAGACAAAATCACAGAAAGAAGCATACACATATACACTCACAAAAAGAGAAAAAGGAAAAAAAAATTATATATCTATATGTAAAAAAAAGGAGGAAGAGAGCTACCAAATCAATAAACAAATCTACCAATGATAATAAACTCTAAATACTAAACTTAGATAAACATAAAACCAAAACCAAATTAGATGCAAAAAGCAAACCCCAGGTCTACAGTTGCTCCCAAAGTCCACTGCCTCAATTTTGGGCTGATTCGTTGTCTATTCATGTATTCCAGAGATGCAGGTACATCAAGTTGATTGTGGAGATTTAATCCGCTGCTCCTGAGGCTGCTGGGAGAGATTTCCCTTTCTCTTCTTTGTTCTCACAGCTTACAGGGGCTCAGCTTTGGATTTGGCCCCACCTTTGTGTGTAGGTCGCCTGAGGGCGTCTGTTCTTCGCTCAGACAGGACGGGGTGAAAGGAGCCGCTGATTCGGGGGCTCTGGCTCACTCAGGCCAGGGAGAGGGAGGGGCACGGAGTGCGGGGCGAGCCTGTGGCGGCAGAGGCCAGTGTAACGTTGCAGCAGCCTGAGGCGCGCCATGCGTTCTCCTGGGGAAGTTGTCCCTGGATCACGGGACCCTGGCCGTGGCGGGCTGCACAGGCTCCCGGGAGGGGCGGTGTGGAGAGTGACCTGTGCGCGCTCACAGGCTTCTTTGTGGCTGCAGCAGCCGCCTTAGCGTCTCATGCCCGTCTCTGGTGTCTGCTGATAGCCGCGGCTCGTGCCCATCTCTAGAGCTCGTTTAGGCGGTGCTCTGAATCCCCTCTCCTCGTGCACCCCGAAACAGTGGTCTCTTGCCTCTTAGGCAGGTCCAGACTTTTCCCTAGACTTCCTCCGAGCTAGCTGTGGCGCACTAGCCCCCTTCAGGCTGTGTTCACTCAGCCAACCCCAGTCCTCTCCCTGGGATCCGACCTCCGAAGCCCGAGCCTTAACTCCCAGCCCTGTCCGCCCCAGCGGTTGAGAAGACAAGCCTCTCGGGCTGGTGAGTGCTGGTCAGCACTGATCCTCTGTGTGGGAATCTCTCCGCTTTGCCCTCTGCACCCCTATTGCTGTGGTCTTCTCCATGGCTCCGAAGCTTCCCCCCCACCACCGCCCCATCTCTGCCAGTGAAGGGGCTTCCTAGTGTGTGGAAACCTTTCCTCCTTCACAGCTCCCTCCCAGAGGTGTGGGTCCCGTCCCTATTCTTTTGTCTCTGTTTTGTCTTTTGCCCTACCCAGGTACATGGGGAGTTTCTTGCCTTTTGGGTGGTCTGAGGTCTTCTGCCAGTGTTCAGTAGGTGTTCTGTAGGAGTTGTTCCACATGTAGATGCATTTCTGATGTATCTGTGGGGAGGAAGGTGATCTCCACATCTTACTCCTCCACCATCTTGAAGGTCTCCTCTTGTTGGAGTTTTTGTTGTAAGCATCTTTTCCCACTCTGTGGGTTGCCTTTTCATTTTCTTAATAGTAATGAACAGAAATTCCTAATTTTAATACAATTACTTCATCTTTTTTTCTGTTAAAGGTTAGTTTTTGTTTTTTTGTGCTATTTAAGGAATCTTTACTTACTCCAAGGTCATGAAGACGTTCTCTTATTTTTTTTTTTAAGATTTATTTTTCCCTCTTATATTTAGATTAAAAATCATCTGGAATTGATTTTTGTGTTTTATTGCATTTCTGTGAGATATTTTCATATACTAAAATAATCTTCCTTAAGGCCCTGTTTAAAATTCACCTCTTTGTCTCCATTTTTAGTACTTTTAAGAAATATCAATGTCATATAGAAACTTTTAGCAAATTCAAGAGATCTTTTTAAACTTACAATTTTATTGAAAGCAATACTTCAAATAATAAACACTTTATATTTACTCAGGGTAGGCTTACTTTCAACAGAGCCAAATTTAGGGCAGTTATTGAAACTTTTAAGTAACATAAAGTACTTTTTTCATCTGGTGCCAAAAGTATAATGCTCACAATAATTTATATTTAATTTTTAATACAGTTATCTATCATGAGTAATTATGTGGGCTGCTCCCAGTATTCCATTCTCTGTTATGTGGTTTTCCTGAAGACTGTGGTTTCTTTGTATAACTACTGGGAATTATTACCTTGCTGATGAATTTCTCTTCTGAAGAGATATCAACTACGAGTTTCAGTGTCGTACTTTTTCACTTTAACTTACAAAACAGGCACAGTGTCTGGGTGCTCCCTTTATTTCTCGAATGTTTAGAAACAAAGCACTCTTTGTGTTTAAAGAAATATTGTAGCAAGACTGTGCTACTTCATGATAAATACCTTTAAAATTGGCTGAAAGAATTGATTAAAATTACTCTACATGTTTTGCCATGTCATTTCGGAGCAGCCTGCTTTCTTTGGCCAACAATGTGCTTGAGTAGTCAAGAAAGCCCCTTGGTATTTGGTGGTCAGACCGGCCATGCCATTTTGCACAGAAGGAATGAAATTTGGCTTAGAAATTAGATTGGCAATTAAGAACTTTTAGAAATATTGAAAAAAATATTGTACCCCAACTGTAAGGTCTGTTATTTTTACTCCTTTTTCTCACTACCAAGAAACAGACCCCTCTAGAATGCAAGCCCCATGAGGGCAGGTTTTGTTTGCTACTTCATCTCCATCATCCAAAGCAAAGCAGTGCTTGGCACTTGTAGCTGCTCAATTACTGTTTCTGAGTTGAAACTAAGAATGAATGAATCCTTATGCCTTTAAAGGGTGAGATGCAGGCATGTGTGCATTTAGAAGGCAGCCAAGGCTTCCATCTTTGCCCTCTCTCACCTCTGAGCTATCTTGAGGGCCTTTTGTAGGGAATGCTTAGGCCACAATGGATGCTTCCTAGCTTAGCCTTTTTGAGCTTGTAGACTGTAAAGGACATGGATTGCTTCCCCCAAACTTCCATCCTCCAACCCCAAAGATGAGGAGGAGTTGAAGATGAAACCAAAATTGCCAACTTTAGGAAGCACGAAGGTTATGATATTCCTGCTGGTAATTGTTGATTTAGGAAAGATGGATGTAAGGTGAAAGAATGAATACATTTGTAGACATGTTTAGGAGGCTTTGACACTATAAAATTTAACAAGAAGACCTCAGTTAATCGCAGCTGGCTAGCTATTTATTCAGAACACAAATTACAGACTCGTTCACAAGTTACAGACGATTAAGATTTAACCTAAATTGAAAAAAATGACTATAGGATTTGCTTATGATGGTATAAGGTCTTTGTGAAACATCCAAAAAGAAATAAGCGTTTAATGGAAGTGGGGCTCGAAGGAGAGACATCAAAAATAAATTTGAGGACCATTCACAGTTATTCAGGTGCTGGCTTAAAGCACATGAGTAGATGAGCTGACTGGGGCTCATTTTCCTGTCGATGGGACTTGGGAATAGAGGAAGAGAGAAAATGAGATGTATGCCATCTCACCTCTGATTTTCAGAACCTAGATACACGTGCCAATTGTTATTGATTTTAGATTAGCTCAAACCATTGTAGTTTAGTTATTTAATTCAGAGTAGTGGCCTAAAGCATAAAGCACTCTACTATCCTTTCCTTTCAAGTTTTTATCCACCGCTCATGTGTGGTGACACACTTCCTACATGCTGTTCATGTATTGACAAGTGGTTCTACCTCTTTGTTTGCTGTATTAATCTCTTCTCAAGTTCTTTGAGGTGAACAACCCATTTCCTTTTTAGCTACCCATGGTGCTTGACGTAAAGGAGTCTCCGCTGAGTGTATCACTTTAACTATGCCACAAGATGAAAAGTAGATGTGTGGGGCAAGGAAACTCCTAGAAGAGCATCTGATCTTATCTCTCCACACTCTCTACATTTATTTCAATGAAAATTCATATGGAGGTATACTATTTTCTCCATTGTATTTTGTGGTCACTGACAGGCTGTTTGACTTTGGGAAAATTACAGCTAGCTTGTGATACCATTAAAGCATTGTATAGACTACTTAAGAAAGCTCTAGAGAAATTTGCATCCAAGAAATAGCATAGTTTAGTATTTATCTTTCCCTGGACAGCACAAAAACTAAGGCAATTTTCCTCTGATATTATACAGTAAAAAAAGGACCCAGTTTATATAGTTTATGAACAAGAGAACTTCTCAGTTAGATATGTGACAGTATTTAACTTACAAGGCATGTTACAGGATTATTCTGAAGTTTCATGTTGATAATGATAATGATACGAGTATTACCAAAGTAGTCATCATGAACAGGCTATTGTGTGTCAGGCACTTTGCTGTTTTACACATATTATTTCATTTAATCTATAGATAACCTTCTGAAATAATTATTATGCTTTACAGGTGGGGAAAATGAGACTCAGAGAAATTAAGCAGTTTGATGAACCACACTAGGTAAGTGGCAGAACCACATGGTTGAACATGTCTGTCTGACTTCAAAGCCCTTGTGTTCCGTAATTAAGCTGAAACTTTGGGTTCAAGAGACAGCTGACCTTTGGGTGTATAAGAGAAAGCTACTAGTGAGAAGAAGAAAAGTTGTGATAGAAATCTCTAGAATAAAAATCATGGTATCTTTAAAAAGATCTTTGTCAGAGCCTTGAGTATTGGGGAGTGGCAGAAAAACAGTGACTTACCCATTGGAAAGAGTCATTTAACATACAGCCAAAAATTTATTAAGCAATTACCATGTGCCAGGTAATGAGCTAGGTACTCAACAGTGAATAGGTCATGGGCTTGCTTTTCTGATCTTATATCCTACAGAGTGAATATTTCTCTGTACTGTACTCTCTTCTTCCCTAAGAAGTCAAAAGAGAAATAGAGAAATTCATTGAAATGCAATGTCAGATGACTTTCCAGGCTTATAACTAACTGGTTTCATGAGAAAAATGGAAGAATTTCATCTAAGACAGGAAATACATAGAGCATGAGCAGATAGCCATCTTTGAAGAAATGTTTCCTTTCTTCTGTTAATATTGGAATATCATACAGTTATTTTCCTAGAATGTTGAAATTGGTGTAAAAGACTTTTAGATGCCATCCAGTGTAAATGTCGTTTTTGCCATCCTGCTTGGCCTGAAAATTGGATATGTTTCTTAGGAATGTTGAGAAAGAGTGAGGAGGAAAAGAAGAGTGAGCACAAATTCCAATCAGCCCTTTTCTGATCCAGTCAAGTCTGTTCCATAGGGTTGCGAGTTCCTTGTCATGGGCCGTCGTGGGAAATTAGAGCCAATGGCTGGAAGCTGTTCAGATAGATTTTTTATTTTTCCTTTCAAGTAAGCTGTATTAAATCACACCAAAAAGAGCTGACATATTTAAAATCCTGGCTATTATAATACATTAAGCACAGTAAAAATCTGCCTGGTTTTCACAACTCGAGATCACCTGGCATGGGTGCTTTTTGGACATATTAGAATTGGCTACATTCCCCAGGCACATGAGGCCATCCCTATGCTTATCTTGCATTTCGTAGTGGAAAGTCTCCTTGGCTTTCAGTTCCAGCCTTCTCATCACCACGTTGTAGCAGGCATAGCAACAGGGTAATGCAGGGCAGCTCCTTGGTTTCCACTGCTACTGCCCCAGGTTCTGGTGAACACTGAACAGTGGCCAACAAGAAAGTAAAAACTGGCAAGAATAGCTAACCAATGAGAATATCAACCTCAGAACAATGAAATGCAAAGATTCACCTATAAAACAATAGCCTACAGATCAGTGTTGCTTATATACACACATTTAAAGACCAGAGTTGGAATCTTAAAGAAGTCTCTGGAGACAGAGTGGATTTGTCCACAGCCAGATGGCTACTTGGAGTTGTCCTTGGATGTTCCCAGCATCCATGTTCAGTGGTATCAATTCCAGTGACAGGGGCCATATGGCATCACCATCTGAAAATCAGTGTCCAAGGGGCTACACTAGTACATTTAAATTTCTCCTCTAGTGTTTTTCATGAAAGGCAGTTTTAAAAATATTAAGTTTATTTTTAAAGACATTTTGTATCTTACTTTTTTGTCCTTATTTTGCCTATTTTTCTACGAGTGTTTCCATTTCTTTATCTCTTGTCACAATTTGCATGATGTGCTAACCAAGAAGGAAAAAATAACAAGTGGAAAGAGTAAGCACTTAGCAAATTATCAGATGAATGGATCATTATGCCCTAAGAAGCAGGCCTCCTGTAATTTTCTGACTGCATGTAATTTTCTGATAGAAGCCACTTGACTATTGGGAGCAAATGAAGCAACTGGGAATTTTGGGAATGATGAGTGTTGCCATGTGTTTAAGCCTGTGCTTTGGAATAAAACCACATTATCTTTTCCTTTGCTTTGTGACTCTGAATCTATACTGAATGTCCTAGGGGGATGTAATTCTAACTAGATTATATTCAAGTTCAGCTTTGGAAAAGTTAGGTTACATATGGCCTCCTAAAAACGTGAATGTAACTTCTAGAGTTTCTCACTCTCAGAAATGAGAGCTAAAGTTACTTTTAGCAATTACAGTTGAATGGAGACAGTGATCTATTGGTCTGATGCCTCTTTTTATGACATTACCTCCTGAAATGTTGCATATTTTCATGCTTAGAAATACCCTCTAACTTTGTAACGTACTCTGAGGATTGTATTGTATCTATTCTTTGCTCCGTAAATCACATAATGGCCATTGTACAAAAGGAGTAAGATCTGACCTGATGTCTGATCTGTGGAATGGGTGTCATGCGGTTCATCTTAGGCTCCTGAAAGGCTGGAGGGGCTGTTCTTCGCAGGTCAGCATTCTGGGCCCGAGGCCACGGCAGTTCTTATCTTTCCGCGGGAAAGATACCCTGAGTGTAGGAATAACACCAAAGCTGCCTGTCCCTTCACGTTTTAGAGTTTCTCCAGCAGCTGGACTACAAACCAAAGTGCGGTTTCTACGTGAAAGCTGAGATGAATATTCACTTGGAAATTCAATTCAGCAAGCACAAGGGTCACAGCATTGGCCAATTTCAGGGGCACTATTCATAGAGAAAGAGTGCCGTGTTTGGACTGATCAAACAGTGCCATCTTTAACCAAAAGCGAGGAAATGGTGCTGCTTAAAATTCATCCGCAAGCCCATGACTTTTTTTTTTTATAAATTTATTTATTTTATTTATCTTTGGCTGCATTGGGTCTTCGTTGCTGCGCGCGGGCTTTCTCTAGTTGTGGCAAGCAGGGGCTACTCTTCGTTGCGGTGCGCGGGCTTCTCATTGTGGTGGCTTCTCTTGTTGCGGAGCACAGGCTCTAGGCGTGCGGGCTTCAGTAGTTGTGGCATGCGGGCTCAGTAGTTGTGGCTCGTGGGCTCTAGAGCACAGGCTCAGTAGTTGTGGCACACGGGCTTAGTTGCTCCGCGGCATGTGGGAACTTCCCGGACCAGGGCTTGAACCAGTATCCCCTGCATTGGCAGGCTGATTCTTATCCACTGCACCACCAGGGAAGCCCAAGCCCATGACTTTTAATATAAAGCAGAGAACTTGGATAAGCAGCTTGTGCCTGTAGCCCATTGTGCCATTGATAGTGGAAACATTGGCAGCAGGTTATTGTCCAGCAAAGTCAATGTCTAAGGCCAAGGCTAGAGGGGTATGAGTGAAAGTGAACACAACTATTTTGATAAAAGAAGCTCAGAAACTCAGGAACACCAGGCTCTAAGTACATGTATTTGGATGGGGGTTGGGGGTTGGAGGATGGAGAATGTTTTGGAGAATTGACAATTGGTTTTATGGTTTTTCCTTCCCTTCCACCTCCTCTCCAACTCTTACCCCTCTCTCCTCTTCATCTTTTTCTTAGGTGACAGAAATTGCAAGTTGACCTCATTATCTATTTCCCCTTTTCTCAATTCTTATAGAACAATTTTTAGTGGGGTACATGGACTTCTTCTCACCCCAGTTCACTTCTTGGTCTCCTTTGTAGTTGGATGAAGCTACACGGGTATGTCCTGGAATATAAACAGGTGTTGTGAGTGCACCTTCTGGCTTGTGCCTTTAAGGGGAGGCACGCTTTTCCTTTCCGTCTCACCTTATTGGAATGAGGGTGAGGTAATGAACCGTCTTAGACCATGTAGATGAGAGAAAGACTCTCAGAATGACAGGGCACCAAGGTAGAAGAATTCTGGGTCCCTGATGCCTTGATGCCTTCACATGAGCCCTGGACTGCCTATACTCAGACCATTATGTAAAACAGAAACAAACTCTTCTTATCTTGGGTCTCCTTGTCACAGCAGCTGACCCTATATCTTAATATATTGACCTCTCTTCCCAACTGACCTCCCTCACTCCCTCATCCCTCCACTCCCTCATCCTTTTCTTCCACTTTCTGTTGGACAGTCCAAAGTGTAGACCAATGGCTCTCAAACTTTGGTTTGAATAAATATTTATAGGGTGGACTTTTTAAAGATGAAGCAGACCCTGCTTCTAGGGTATCTGGTTTAAGACTTCTTGCGTGGAGTGTAAGAATCTGCATTTAACAATCTGCATTTGAGCTTCCCTGGTGGCGCAGTGGTTGAGAGTCCACCTGCCGATGCAGGGGACACGGGTTCGTGCCCCGGTCTGGGAAGATCCCACATGCCGCGGAGCGGCTGGGCCCGTGAGCCACGGCCGCTGAGCCTGCGCGTCCGGGGCCTGTGCTCTGCAATGGGAGAGGCCACAACAGTGAGAGGCCCGTGTACCGCAAAAAAACCAAAAAACAATCTGCATTTTACCCTCAGGTTATTTAGATGAAGGTGGTCCATGGGATAACTTGGAGAAGCATTGGTATAGCATCTATGCCAATCATAAAGTAGATGCTCAAAAAAGCGCTTGAGGGATTGAGTTGCAGTAATTCAGTGAAATCTGCCAACACGTCACACAGATTGCACCTACATGAAACTTAAGCAACTGCCCCACTAACTCAGCTGTCTCTAAAGTATCAGATAATATAATGGTTTAAGCAATAATAGCTACCAAATCAGTTATTTGGCACAATTTAGAAGAAAACAACTGGTTGACCCAAATTTTCAATATCCAATCAATTTTTTTTAATATGATACTTGCATAACTTGAGGGTGTAGTTTTTGTTGTTGGCAGTTTATTTTTGAGAAGGAAAGTTTTTTTACTAGTCATATGCTTTCTGAGGTTTTCAACTATTCATTCTTGAATGTCAACAATTATGAAGCTCAGAGAAAGGTTTTAGTTAATTAAGATAATTCACAAATGGTTGCATTTTTCTTATGTGATGAGCTTCGTGCTAGAAATGAGGGATATAAAGATGAACAGGACAAAGTCCTGCCCTCAAGCTTCCACAATCAGCTTGCCGGATGTAGACAAATATTCCAACCAATACCAACGAGTGTGGAAGCCCTCCACTAGAGACTGGCACAGGGAGCTAGGGGCCAGAGGATCAGAGATGCCTCCCAAAGGAAGGGGAAAGGTCACTGGGCTGAGCAGAAGCTAAACAGGCATGGAAGGTGGCCAGTTAAAGGGAAGGTAAGGATGCTCAGGCCAGAGAAAACAGTCTAGGTCAAGCCACAGGATGAAGTGCCATATGGTCAGAGCTCTGAGTACCTGTTGGGGGCAGTGGAGAAAAGGATGGTAGGGTGAGAGAGCCCAGTTCATGAGGAATGTGGGATTTACCCTGAAGTGCTGAGGCACCACTGGAAGATATTAATCAGAAAAACAAAGTCACTATCAGCTATAGTCCGTCCGTCTGGCAGTGGAGGATGAACTGGAAGGGAATAAAAATAGAGACATGGATACAAGGTAAAACATGATAAGAGTATCAACTAAGACTATGGCTGTGGAAGAATGAAAGGAGGGTGAGATTTTTAAGTGGAAGCGGCAGGGCTTAGTGACTGGGATGTAGGGAGGGGGAGAATCTGGGATTATGCATAATTTCTGTCTCAGGCTATGAGTGGCTACGTCTTTCATTGAGAAAGCACACAGGAGAGGATGGGGTTGAGGGTAGAGCAGGGGGTGGGGAAAGTTAAAGTGTTTAGATTTAGGTATAATGAATTTGAGGAGTCTGTAGGTTATTCAGGAGGCAATTTGGATGTGATTCTGAAACCCAGGCAGGAGGTTTTTGTCTGAAGACATAGTTTTGGGAGTCATAAGCATACAGACAGCAGCTGAACATGTGCACGAGAAGTGTGTAATGAGAGTCAAGCAGAGGACCCAAGGGGAAACTCCGCACAAATTAGACTGTCTCAAGCTAGTGATGCCTTCACCCGGAGACTTGCTGAGACCCAAAGTCTGCAAAACACTCACCTCCCCTGTAAGGCCACCCTGATTATAGTCCCCAGGAGAATTCATCACGCTACCCTCATTGTTCCTGAATCACTATTTCATAAGACTGGTGTATCACACATCTTTTTGTATTATGCCTAGTTGTAGAGATAGATATCTGTGACTTTGCTGGCTAGGTGGTGAGTGCCTTAGAGACATGGGCTATATTTTATTCAACCTGTTTTCCTAACACAGCTCACTGTATCAGGCCCCAAGGGATTTGCACAACAGCTCACTGATTCAATTTCTTATTTGTTCGTGCATTTATTCATTCACTCATTTTCAAGTCTTTCAATGCCTGCCATGCTGTTCAGCTGTTTTATTATCATTAATTTCTTTGCAAAGTTTTTCCATAAAGTTACCCTTTTATGAATTTAAAAAAAAAACCTCAATAGAATTTTGAAGAATACATCTTTCCTATTCTTACTCTTCCTGCCTGCCCTCCTCATTTCACATCATTCTGGGCTTATCCCAAGCCTTGATGTCTTTTTCTAAAATAATTTGCTGATCTTTGCTCATAAACTGTGTATCTTGGTTTCAACAGAATTATGGCTTTGGAAGTTCCTATTGATAACATTGCCTTTAAATCGATGTTATGTGAAAGAGAAAAATTAGATTTAGTGAAAATGCAGTCATTTTTCCAGTTGTAAAAGAAAACCAAAATGATAAAAGAAAACCAAAGAATTGATTTGAAGGTCACAGTGAAAAACCTCTCTTTTATCTGTGGTTTATCTCAGATTTTGGAGCTGATTTTATTTCTATCATGAATTGTTGTCAGAATTTAGTTTTCGGGTTGGCATATTTCTTACCGTTAGGTATTTATTCATGCTGCCCAAAAGAGAGATTTACCAATGAATATTTTAAAAAATTAGATGATAGATGAATCATCTTTTTTGTTAGTCTGGAGCACGTATTGAAGTTATATACTAACACAGCTCTTTACAAGGAGTTCAAATCTTAGGGTTGTTAACTTTCTTCTATTTTCAGAATAGTTTGCTTCTTAGTGTCTTTTGGAGGCAAGAGAAGGTATGTGGATGTTTGTGCATGGTTTTGAAACATTCTGAAGTGGATGTAGCATATCAATTTAATTATGCTCTCAATTTGTCTGGATAAGGAAAACTGGAGTTTTTAGTTCATTCACCTCTAGGTCACAGGGTTTCTCAGGGCAGTTCACATACCTGTTTGCTTTAGAACCACTCAGGTGGGATTTTCAAATACAATTAGACTCTCCCAGCCAGAGTCTGAATCAGAATTTCTGGGTGAGGCCAGGTATCTGCACTTTAGCCCCCCAGGTGATCCTTGTAGGCTAAGAACCACTGCTTAATAGAATGGTTGCATGGAATAAGTGAGGACTCCATGCTGAAGAGACAGGGCTGTCTTCACGGAACCAAGACAGGCATTGGCCACACCACTCAATATGAGGACAAGAGTCATAATCCTCTTCATTGTAACAGCAGGTCATAGAACTGTAGCAAAGAAAAGGAATCACTGTCTGGAAGCTGTGTAAATTTTAGTCTTAAACTTGCAACTATATCTTAGTCTACACTAGTCATTATTTGTAAATGTCTCTGTGGTCATTTTGACTCTAAGCTCCTGAAGGGCAGGGACTGGCTCTATGTTTGCAGCCATATCCTCATCACGGGGCTTGGCCAGTAACAAATACTCAGTATGCCCTTATTTACTGATAGACAGGAAAGCTATCTAGTTAGCTTGAGGCAAAAATCATATATAATCCTGCATATACACTTGTCCCCATCTACTCACAAGCATATACCCCTCACACATATCTTGAGATGTTACAAGACTAGTTTCAAAGGACCATGATGACAGTTCTTGTCTATGGCTGCTTATGTCAGAATGACTCCAGTATGGTCACATGAGCCTCACTCTGCTTAGAGCGAAGAGAAAAACCAATATGACATGAGCTTGCATGGACCCAGTTCTTATATCTAGATGGAGTAGTTTTGGGTATATCTATTTTGTTTCAAGTGTGACCCCAGAAAAAGATGAGTTTACTGTGGACCAGGGGTGGCTTCCTCTGAGAAACTATGTCTGAAGCTCACGTCCAGCTGGATATGAGCTCTCCTGTTCTTGATTCCCCTGGCTTATTGTACATTTCTTGGGCATTTGCCGATCAACTGTATTTTTGTTTAACTGTCTTATTTACCTTATTAAGTTTTGAGTTACTTGGGGCTAAAACCTTCCTCAAGGTTATATAACCATAGATAGGTCTTGAACTCTGGTTCTATAACTCAAAGTTCCTCTTTGCACCAAATCATAACCTGACACAATGTCAAATTATTGCTCATTCTTATTATCCCAAAGGGATTTTGAACAGATAAGTATTTGGTATCAGGTCTTTTGAGAGTGGGAAATGGTATAGAACATCTTGGTTAGTGAGGATGGACTTGCGGAGAGACCACTGTATGAGAGGATCATCAAGGGCAGCAAAGGTCAACATGTAGGCAATGAATGTCTTGATGGGGAATTATTGCTGTGTAGCATGGGCAATAAGGAGACATTGGGAACTCAGGTTGGGGAAAGAGAAGGTAAACTCCACTATTTCAAAATTTGGCTTCTTTTAATGTTCTCGTTGCAAAGAGGGGATCTGGGCTGATTAAAGGCTATAACTGAACTAGTATCTTTTTCTAAGATAGGACTTGGATGGCAGAATTAAAAGATGCTCCACAATAAATAGGCCAACTGCTCTAAACCAGTGGTTTTCGGTACTCATGTTCATAGTCAAGACCTTGATCATATGTGCTGTCTAGTGCCTAAATTTTAATTGAAAATATGACTAATTAGAGAAATATTGACAATTTGAAATGTCTTCTGAGGGCTGTCTTTTTATTCCAAGATGGTAGAGTGAAATACAAAGCAAACATAATATTTTAATATTAACTTTCATTTAGTATTTAAATTTCAAATTTACTATTACATTTTAATACTGTATTATCTTGATATTCTCTAGTACCACTAACTTTATCCAAAAGAATGTAATCCTCCACAATTTAGAGGGAATTAGCAAACACAGTTAAACATAGAATTCTCCATTGTTGAATGAATCAGAGTTCAACAGACTTCAACTGGATGATAGAACTAAGTTTCTCTGGTTGAGGTTTAATCTGTGGTGTATGTGATTTTTGTGAACTGGATAAAGCATTGTTTAACGTGGGGATTCTCAAATGTTATGGTGCTGGAGAGCTTCTTAAAATGCAAATACCTAGGCTCCACCCCCAGATATTCTGATCTAATATTCCTGGTGTGGGGTCTGGAATCTGCGTTTTAAACAAACTCCTAAGTGATGCAGTTGCTGCCTTTCTGTGGAACCTCCTTTGAGTAGCAAGGTCCTTAAAGAATTGGAAAATGCAGTTTCAAAGGAATAGAAGCTGGATGCATGTTTCTTATCACCACTAAACCAACAAGTATGATGATCATTAAATTAATTCTACTTTTAATATTATTTTTCCTAACAAAGAAAAGAACATGGATTCCTATCAAATTTCTTTACAGAACAACTTGGCATTGACTCTCACTTAAAATTATAATTTTATTGATTCTCCATTTTATTAAATAAATGTTCCTTGAGTTTGCTTTAGCTGAGGGAAATGAATTTTCAGTGCAATTTTACTACCTATCTATTGCCTATTTTTTGACATGCAGAGAAATATTTAAACCAAATGGACAAAAAGAATCATCACAAAAAAGGGATGAACAGAAGTTATATTATCACTTGTATTAAGATAAAAAAACAAAGTGTATTTGGTTAGCATTTGACAAGGTTATTGTGATGGTTAATTTTATATGTCAATCTGACTGGGTCATAGGGTACCCAGACATTTGGTCAAACATTCTTCTGGGTGTTTTGTGAGGGTGTTTTTGTATGAGATTAGCACTTAAATCAGTTGACAGAGTAAAACAGATTGCCCTCCCTCTGTGGAATGCGTCCAATCAGTTGAAGGCCTGAATAGAACAAGAATGCTGACCCTCTGCTTGGTTAAGAGGGAACTCCTCCCGCCCAATGTCATTTGAGCTGGGCTTGTACCTGCCTTTGCACTTGAACTGAAACTTTGGCTTTTCTGGGTCTTGAGGCTGCCGGCCTCCAGAGTAGAACCACACATCAGCTCTCCTGGTTCTCTGACCTTTGCACTTGGACTGGAACTATATACCGCTGACCCTCCAGCTTGCTGACTTACCTTGAAAATCCTGGGACTTGTCTCCCTCCATAATCACATGAGCCAATTCCTTATAATTAATAAATCAATCTCTGTCTCTGTCTCTCCTATTGGTTCTGTTTCTCTGGAGAGCTCTGACTAATACAGCGACATTGTAGCTTTTTTCTCATTTTGTCTTTTCTGTTAAAAAAAATGTACTGTAATTTCCATGGTGTTTGGAAAGGTAGGGTGTTTGAGGCCCTATTTATTTTGTGTTTCATGCCTCGGCAACTTTTTGTTTATCACATGGTACACAGAGGACAGGAACGAGATACAACTCACACGCACTGTAATTAGCACAGCCCAGTACAAATCAGAGCTCATTGTGTGCCTTGGAGCAGCACACAGGCTATATTGTCATCTCCCTTGAGAGCGTGTCAATCCAGGGCATCATATCGTAGCTCTTTCATCAAGGCATCAGCAAAACAGGGAAGGGCAGGGGAGGGATGGAGACCTGGCAGTATGTGGGCCTGTCACTGAGCATTCATACATTCATTGCTATGTCATGGGCAATCTGTCCCTTGTGATGTCTCATGACTCATTGTCAGAGAACCCTTCATCAGGACAAAGATGGGCAATTTCCATAGCCCACTCCAGTCTTGGAGAGCTATCATGCTCCACTTTTAAAGTAACAGTACCCTTGAGTGATCCTTACTTTAGTTTTCTTGAAAAGAGAATTGGCTTAAAAAATGGGGCCTTAAAAAAAAAATGTGGCCTTACTACGAGCATGAAATATAAATGTGTACACATATATTTACACAGAATCCTGTATGAAGCACAAATGGCAAAAACAATATTTCTCCTTTTTTTTTTTTTTTAAAATACTGACTTCACTAGTAAAATGGAGATGTTTTCTTAGTGGCAAGAAAAAAAAATCTTTCAGCTGAGAATGGAAAAGAATTTACTAAGTTTGAAAAACTAAAAATAATTCCTGGCTGGTCTTATTCCCGTCCTCTGTATTTAAAGGAATTTACTCCTGATACTATTATTACAGGAAATTCCAAAGGCGTGAACATTTTCTGGTATTTTTATAAAAACAAGTGTTTGCGTTTTTTTAAATTTGGACATGGAGGAAAACAGTTTTGCCTTGTGTGCACTGAAGTGTCTAGTGGATGCCATGACAATGTGATTTTTGTGGAAAATTTAGATAATGACAGCATTTAGGGGTTCATAGAAGAGTAATAGAGGAACACACTTAACATAAAATGTCTCACAAATTCTGTTGAAGTCCATAACAAACAATGGTTTTTAACACAAATGCAACGCCCACTTACACTGTCGAGATGATTGTTATAGGGGATGGACATTGATATCTTTCTCCAGGATCAGCTTTTATGTCATTAGGAAATGATCAGTGGTTAATTATTATGAATAGATCTGATTCCTGTGAGATGTCCAGGTATTTGCTGGCAGCTAAGTAAGTAAAGGGATTGAAGGGTGATGAAATATTCAGATGTCTTAAAAAACATCTTATCTATCAATTCTGGAGCTTGGGAACACCATCCTCAGGGGTGCCAATATTGTATATATGTAGAATGAAGATGAAGATATGGAAAACCTTGACCTCCAGTTTAGTTTCCTTGGACCACAACTCTGAATTTCCAAATTCACTGTGCCCTGCCAAGGTCCTATAAAAATTCCAACTTATTTTATAGCTAGCATTTTTACTACGCTGTAAGTGGGTTTCAGGAAAGGACAGCTATGCGGTGAAGAAAACCCTTTGCATGCCCATGAGTTCAGTTCTTGTGAGTTTTATACAATCACCACTAAGGGTCATAACAATAATTCACTGAAGAACGCTGAAAGAAGCTCTATTCATGGAATAAGGCCATGACATATGCCTGAATATGTTCCTTGACTTGTTTTTTAACAGCCAACTGAACACGTGCATTCATTACAACCTCTGATGCCACAGGTAACTGTATAAAAATCTGATCCAACAACTTTGACTTCAGTGAGCTTTGGACTATGCCTTTGTACTGTCAGGCTGCATTAATGTTCTTGCATCAAACAAAAATCATTATTGAGAAATTTGGTATTGCTTTGCTAAAGTGGGTATCTACTGAATATCCCCAATCCAATTCTTTCCTCTAATATGGTAATCTGTTATCTGTATTCAATTATCTGGAAGGTGAAAGTTGCTGGGATGCCCAGTGGAAAATTTTAAGTCCTTTCACTCTGAGTCTGCTGTCTTTTCAGATCAATCTTTCTGCTAATGACAACCAATACTTTCATATGTGATTACAGGCCTGCTCCATCTTTTCATGAGCCGAGACTCTTTGGAATCATATGTATTGATCTTTTTAATAGAAGTCAGGAAAAATAAAATTACTCTGGCTTCTTGAGGCAAAACGATGATAAATGAGAACTTTGAAACTTATGGGAGAAATTTTTTCTGCCTTGGGTTATTTTAATCACTAAAAATGATTGTCTTTTTAATAATATTTGCTTTCCATTATGCACATTTGCAGCAAAGCCAAAAGTTGTTTCTGTATTGCTTTATGACAACACATTGAGCCAGGGGTTTGTTGGTATTCCCGTACCTACTGGTAACTCAGGTACAGCGGCCCCTAACAGGAGGCAAAGAGCCAACCAAGCTCCAGAGGCTTGAGAGCAATCTCAAGTGGAATATGACTAGGGCACTTTTGATGAAAGAGAACTTGCTGAACTATGTATTTTTTTTTTGTATTTGTTTAAAACCTCATAGTTAATACTATTATCATAGAAGCAAGCTTCTGTTTCTTTTATCACCCCTCCTTTTTTGATTTCTCCTCTGCCAAGACTGATTATTTCCCAAGTGGGTTTCCTTTTTTGTGTAAGAGAAAGTATGTGTGATTCCCTGCCTGTGGTTCTGGTTGCTTCTTCTGTGTATCTGGCAGCTGCTGGTGGTGCCATTGGTGGTAACTGGGAATTAAGGATGTGGGATCATTGTTATATAACCTCTTCTCTGAAACCTAGAACTATAGGACTCCTTTTGGTCTCATTTTGGAATATGAGCTTTATGTTTTATATTTGAATCAACTTTGCAGTTGTCAGCTGAAGACACAATTGTTTCATTGGCTTTGGGGGAACATGTGGTCAACACAGAAGATCAAAGAGAGTCATTGCCACTACACACAGAGATCAGATCTCCATTGGTACAAAGAAATGAGTGAAGACGAAAACACCACAGATGTCAGGCCAAAGTACAGACTTGGTTTGCTTTGTTTGGACCTTGGAGACCTATTTGTAAGAAGGAAAACTTGTCCCATTGGGATGCCACGTAAATAGCCTTCATGGTTCAATGGCATTGCTTTACGTGATGGAGAGATGAATCTCGCTCTTTCTCTCTCTCTTTTTTTTCCCCTCTCTTTGTATCTCTCTGTCTCCCTCCTACCTAAACATGACAAAAAGAAAGATCTCATTAAGGAAACAAATTGTGTTTACGAAGCTTGTCATTTAACTTGATTTAATCCAGTTCAGGGGAGACTTGGCAGGGGTGTACCGTGTGCCAGGCAATGAGACTATAGGAGCAAACAGAAGAGACAGGTTTCCAGACTGTGTGTACAGAGTCATACAAAGAAAATGACCACCAAACATCATTACAAGCCTGAGGAGTGCTGCCAGGCTCCAAGGGCAGAGTGACCCCGGAGGGCAGATAGAGTCTGACCTGGAGGTTCATGGATGGCTACGTTTAAACTGAGAATAGTCATAAGCTGTATGGAAATTGGAGAATGTGGGTGGGGAAAGGATATTCTAGGCTGAGGAAACTGCTTGTGTGAAAGCCGGAATTTGCGGGGGGCATGGTCTTTGTGAGGAAGTGAAACTATCCCAGCCTGGCTGCAGTACAGAAAGGACCAGAGATCTGGGTCACTGTTTCCTAATGTCTTGTGGGTGTACACGTGGTCTCTGGGTTGAAATGTATCCACACTTGGAGATCTTGATGATTCTAAGGCACACTTCGCACTTCAGCTGCCGAAGGAGCCGTGTGTGTGGTGTTTCCTCTGTTTAGACTAATTGAACTTTGGCCGCTTTGCTGTCTTTGACTGAAAGGCAGTGTTTGTATAATTGTTGGAATAGCTCTAGAATTTTGGCCTTAATTTAGAAAAATCAGTGGAAAATATCAGAACCCAAATACCTGTGATAACTGTGATAAGAAGTGTAGGTTTTAAAAAATTCATAAAATTGGAGGAAAATTTTATGGTGAATTAGCTTTGGGCGTGCATTGTTTTTAAGCATGTGAATTGTGTATTCATGTGTGAAAAGCAAACAGAATATTAAGGGGCATGCTTGAAATACTAGAAATAAACTGATAAAGAGTATGAGCATGTCTAAAGGTGAGGTATAATTAAGGACTTTTTAATATATCCCTCTCTGGGAGTCCTCTCATCATGAGGAATATGTTATTTAAATTGTACTCACTTTATTTGCTTTCCACAACACCTGTTTATATATATGTATAAACAGGGGTGCTTATTTTGTATGAAAGTCTTAATTTCTTTCTCTTGAGGAGTTTGTTAAAGATAGTTAGAAATCACAGATTCAAAATTTAGTTGCTCACATCATATCAGTTCTTAGTTCCGTGCATTAGCTAGAACAATGGAATAATGTGAAATGAAAAGCAACCATAAACATGTTTGTACCCACCTTGTTGAGCACTTCTGCAAATATCATTAACTTTTCAGATTTTCAAAATCTAGATCTTGTTATTAAGAAGTGGCAACAGCTCTTGGTAATAGTAAACATTACAGAACTTGACAACAATTTGGAGAAATGGAAATAGATTGATAGCAAAATATGACTAACTATAGAAGCAAAATGTAAGGAGAAAAAATAATAGAATCTTTAATTCTACTGAATTAAGAAGTCTGAAGACACAGACCCACTGGAGAACGGACTTGAGGATATGGGGAGGGGGAATGGTGAGCTGTGACAGGGCGAGAGAGAGGCATGGACATATATACACTAACAAACGTAAGGTAGATAGCTAGTGGGAAGCAGCCTCATAGCACAGGGAGATCAGCTCGGTGCTTTGTGACCGCCTGGAGGGGTGGGATAGGGAGGGTGGGAGGGAGGGAGACGCAAGAGGGAAGAGATATGGGAACATATGTGTATGTATAACTGATTCACTTTGTTATAAAGCAGAAACTAACACACCATTGTAAAGCATTTGTACTCCAATAAAGATGTAAAAAAAAAAAAAGAAATCTGAAGATTTATTGAGGTGAATTCTGTCAGCAAATTTTGTCACATAGTTACTCAAGAAGTATTAGAGGAATATTGGGCTTTGGTAGTATGCTCAACTGACCATGGAAGGTTTAAATACCTTCAAATACAAGGGCACCCACTGACATCAAGAGCTTTCAACACCTTACTATTCCATATGCAAACCTTACATTACAGCTTCTTGAGGTTTCAGTTCAAGCCAATCTGTGACTTGATTCTTTACAGGTCATGGTGGTTGCATTAAGAAGCTTCCAGAATCTTCGATAATTAAGAAGTCTTTTTGTAGGCTGAAGAATCAGCAGGTGGAATATGGATTCTAGGTTATCAAGCTTTTAGGTTCATAATTAACAAACTAAAATATGCAAAAGGAAAAGTATCTTCTCTCCCTGCCATCTAATATTCATTAGAGAATTTTCCAACTCCCCACCCCTTAGTGAGGTCTGCTGGTCATTTATATCCAGTTTGGCCTTCTCTTCACTTTATCAATGGAAAACATTGAGACTTCTATTGTCATTTTGGTTGCAGTTCCATCAATACCCAGTGTAGCTTAAAATGACCTTTAATCTTCCATGACTCAAACCTGCAGAAAAACATTGTGGGTCATTTTCCTTGGTTAGTTTTAGCCATTGCCTCCAAGTTGATGCTCTGCCTTACAATCACTTGTCTGGTTTTTTTTTTGTGTGTATATCTTGTATATCATTTTTTATTTTATTTTATTTTATTTTACTTTAATTGAAGTAAGGTTGACTTACAATGTTGTGTTAGTTTCAGGCGTCTAGCAAAGTGATTCAGTTATATGTATATACTTTTTCATTATAGGTTATTACTAGATATTGAATATAGTTCCCTGTGCTATATAGTAGGTCTTTGTTGTTTACCTGTTTTACATATAGTAGTTTGTATCTGCTAATCCCAAACTCCTAATTTATCCCTCCCTGCCCCCACTTTTCCCCTTTGGTAACCATAAGTTTGTTTTCTATGTCTGTGAGTCTGCTTATGTTTTGTAAATAGGTTCATTTGTATCATATTTTAGATTCCACGTACAAGTGATATCATGATAATTGTCTTTGTCTGGCTTACTTCACTTAGTATGATAATCTCTAGGTCCATCCATGTTGCTGCAAGTGGCATTATTTCATGCTTTTTTATGGTTGAGTAGTATTCCGTTGTGTATGTATACACACACACACACACACACACACACATACATACATACAACATCTTCTTTATCCATTCATCTGTTGATGGACATTTAATTTGCTTCCGTGTCTTGGCTGTTGTAAATAGTGCTGCTATGAACATTGGGGTGCATGTATCTTTTCAAATTAGAGTTTTCCTCTTTTCTGGATATATGCCCAGGAGTGGGATTGCTGGATCATATGGTAACTCTATTTTTAGTTTTTTGAGGAACTTCCATACTATTTTCCATAGAGGCTGCATCAATTTACATTCCTACCAGCAGTGTAGGAGGGTTCTCTTTTCTCCATACCCTCTCCAGCATTTATTGTTTGTGGACTTTTTAATGATGGCCATTTTGACTGGAGTGAGGTGATACCTCATTGTATCAATAGTTTTGAGTTGCATTTCTTTGATAATTAGCGATGTTGAGCATCTTTCCATATGCCTATTGGCCATCTGTATGTCTTCTTTGGAGAAATGTCTATTGAGGTCTTCTGCCCATTTTTTGATTGAGTTTTTCTTACTGCTATTGAGTTGTATGAGCTGTCTGTGTATTTTGGAAATTAAGCCCTTGTCAGTTGCATCACTTGCAAATATTTTCTCCCAGTCTGCAGGTTGTCTTTTTGTTTTGTTTATGGCTTCCTTTGGTGTGCAAAGGCTTATAAGTTTGATTAGGTCCCAATTGTTTATTTTTGCTTTTATTTCTATTGCCTTGGGAGTTGCCTGTCAGTCTTTTTTTTTTTTTTGCTGTACGTGGGCCTCTCACTGCTGTGGCCTCTCCCATTGCGGAGCACAGGCTCCGGACGCGCAGGCTTAGCGGCCATGGCTCACGGGCCCAGCCGCTCCGCGGCATGTGGGATCTTCCCGGACCGGGGCACGAACCCGTGTCCCCTGCATCGGCAGGCAGACTCTCAACCACTGCACCACCAGGGAAGCCCCAACCTGTCAGTCTTTTGACATCTCAGTATTTCCTGCATTCCCCGAGGATTGTGGAGATGAAGGTATTGATCATAGTCCTGTAGGTATTTAAGCGCTTTCTCAGGGAGACTCTAAAAGTTGGTGTGTGCTCAGCCATTCACCCACACAGCTCCCTGAAGTCCTCAGGAAGAGATTCCCACCAGTGCAAGTATGTGATGCAGGCATTGCATGGCCAGCTTGTGAAAATGTGTTGGCCCTTGACTGTGTACTCTTCTTTGCATTTCTCTACTATCTGCTGTGTGGATGTAACAAGTACTTTAAATTGGTAACCTTGTTTTTTCCTTCAGATTCAAAACTGTTCCTGCTCTGTAAACTACATACTCCCTCTGGTAATACTTGTTAGTCAGCTCAGGATAGCAGTTTAAAGAGTCTGCTAATTAAGACATCATTAAGTGAAGTATCCTGGGCTCCAGTGCATTGCTGAGTCACTCTGATATGAACAGATGAGCACATCAGGTTCTAAGAAGTCTGTTGATCCTAATTTCTGAAATCAGAGAGCACAGGGTTTTTTTTTAAGAGCAACCAAACTAAAATTACCCCATGTATTGACAACAGGAGTTATAAGGGACCTGATAATTGAAAGCATTTCTGAATCATAGGGGTCAAGCTAGGCTGCATTTGTGTTAGTTTTTTTTTTTTTAATTTACCATCTTAACCATTTTTTTAAAAGAGTCTTCCTTGAATTTGTTACAATATTGCTTCTGTTTTATTTATTTATTTATTTAATTTATTTAGGCTGTGAGGCATGTGGGATCTTAGCTCCCTGACCAGGGATCAAACCCACACTCCCTGCATTGGAAGGTGAAGTCTTAACCACTGGACCACCAGGGAAGTCCCCTGTGTTAGGTTTTTAAGAATTCAAAATACCCTTTTAGTGTGGTGAAAAGGGAACCCTCCTGCCCTGTTGGTGGGATTTTATTATTTTTTTATTTTCATTTTTTTTATGATTATTTATTTTTGACTTTTTGAATTTCATTTTATTTATTTTTTTATACAGCAGTTTCTTATTAGTCATCAATTTTATCCACATCAGTGTATACATGTCAATCGCAATGACCCAATTCATCACACCACCACCACCACCCCCCGCCACTTTCCCCCCTGGGTGTCCATATATTTGTTCTCTACATCTGTGTCTATTTCTGCCCTGCAAACCGGTTCATCTGTGCCATTTTTCTAGGTTTCACATATATGCGTTAATATACGATATTTGTTTTTCTCTTTCTGACTTACTTCACTCTGTATGACAGTCTCTATATCCACCCACGTCTCTACAAATGACCCAATTTCATTCCTTTTTATGGCTGAGTAATATTCCATGGTATATATGTGCCACATCTTCTTTATCCATTCATCTGTCGATGGGCATTTAGGTTGCTTCCATGACCTGGCTATTGTAAATAGTGCTGCAATGAACATTGTGGTACATGACTCTTTTTGAATTATGGTTTTCTCGGGGTATATGCCCAGTAGTGGGACTGCTGGGTCGTATGGTAGTTCTATTTTTAGTTTTTTAAGGAACCTCCATACTGTTCTCCATAGTAGCTGTATCAATTTACATTCCCACCAACAGTGCAAGAGGGTTCCCTTTTCTCCACACCCTCTCCAGCATTTGTTGTTTGTAGATTTCCTGATGATGCCCATTCTAACTGGTGTGAGGTGATACCTCATTGTAGTTTTCATTTGCATTTCTCTAATAATTAGTGATGTTGAGCAGCTTTTCATGTGCTCTTGGCCATCTGTATGTCTTCTTTGGAGAAATGTCTATTTAGGTCTTCTGCCAATTTTCTGATTGGGTTGCTTGTTTTTTTAATATTGAGCTGCATGAGCTGTTTATATATTTTGGAGATTAATCCTTTTTCTGTTGATTCATTTGCAAATTATTTTCTCCCATTCTGAGGGTTGTCTTTTCATCTTGTTTGTAGTTTCCTTTGCTTTGCAAAAGCTTTTAAGTTTCCTTAGGTCCCATTTGTTTATTTTTGCTTTTATTTCCATTACTCTAGGAGGTGGATCAAAAAAGATCTTGCTGTGATTTATGTCAAAGAGTGTTCTTCCTATGTTTTCTTCTAAGAGTTTTACAGTGTCCAGTCTTACATTTAGGTCTCTAATCCATTTTGAGTTTATCTTTGTGTATGGTGTTAGGGAGTGTTCTAATTTCATTGTTTTACATGTAGCTGTCCAGTTTCCCCAGCACCATTTATTGAAGAGACTGTCTTTTCTCCATTGTATATTCTTGCCTCCTTTGTCATAGATTAGTTGACCATAAGTGTGTGGGTTTATCTCTGGGCTTTCTATCTTGTTCCATTGATCTATATTTCTGTTTTTGTGCCAGTACCATATTGTCTTGATTACTGTAGCTTTGTAGTATAGTCTGAAGTCAGGGCGTGTGATTCCTCCAGCTCCGTTTTTATCCCTCAAGACTGCCTTGGCTATTGGGGGTCTTTTGTGTCTCCATTCGAATTTTAAGATTTTTTGTTCTAGTTCTGTAAAAAATGCCATTAGTAGTCTGATAGAGATTACATTGAATCTGTAGATTGCTTTGGGTAGTAGAGTCATTTTCACAATATTGATTCTTCCAATCCAAGAACATGGTATATCTATCTCTCCATCTGTTTGTATCATATTTAATTTCTTTCATCAGTGTCTTATAGTTTTCTGCATACAGGTCTTTTGTCTCCCTTGGTAGGTTTATTCCTAGGTATTTTATTCTTTTTGTTTCAGTGGTAAATGGGAGTGTTTCCTTTCAGATTTTTCATCATTAGTATATGGGAATGCAAGAGATTTCTGTGCATTGATTTTGTATCCTGCAACTTTATCAGATTCATTGATTAGCTCTAGTAGTCTGAATAAATGATGATTTCTAAACCTAAATATCTAACCCACACCTTTCACCTAAGCTGCATGCCATTAATCCAACTGCCCACTGAACATTTTGAGCTAAACTTCTAACATCTCTAATTCAACCTGTTCAAAACTGTCTTCATGAGTTTTTTCTCAAAGTTGTGGATCTTCTGCATTGTGGTCTGTCTCAGAATGAACCCCTTAACCATTCAGTTGCACAAGCCAACAACCTTGATGATTTTTTTTCTGTCTTCAAATGCACAAAGAACTATGTCAGGTCTGTCTTTCACAAACCTCTCAAGTAAGTCTATTTTCTCTATCCACACTTTTACCACTCAAGATTAAGTGGCCATCATCCCTGTCCTGGGTTCATATTCTCCTCCAATCTATTCCTCATAGGGCAAAGAGAGTAATTTTCTAAAAATAAAAATCTAATGCTATAACTTTCCTGCTTTACAGTATGTTGGTGGGAATTTAAATGGATACAGCCACCATGGAGAACAGTATGGAGGTTCCTTAAATAACTAAAAATAGAACTACCATATCACCCAGCAATCCCACTACTGGGCATATACCCTGAGAAAACCATAATTCAAAAAGAGACATGTACCACAATGTTCATTGCAGCACTATTTACAATAGCCAGGACATGGAAGCAACCTAAGTGTCCATCGACAGATGAATGGATAAAGAAGATGTGGCACATATATACAATGGAATATTACTCAGCCATAAAAAGAAATGAAACTGAGTTATTTGTAGTGAGGTGGATGGACCTAGAGTCTGTCGTACAGAGTAAGTCAGAAAGAGAAAACCAAATATTGTATGCTGACACATATATATGGAATCTAAAAAAAAAAAAGGTACTGATGAACCTAGAGGCAGGGCAGGAATTAAGATGTAGACATAGAGAAGGGACTTGAGGACACAGTCGGGAGGGGGAAGCTGGGGTGAAGTGAGAGTAGCATTGACATATATACACTACCAAATGTAAAATAGCTAGTGGGAAGCAGCTGCATAGCACAGGGAGATCACCTCGGTGCTTTGCGGTGACCTAGAGGGGTGGGATAGGGAGGGTGGGAGGGAGGCTCAAGAGGGAGGGGATATGGGGATATATGTATACTTATAGCTGGTGCACTTTTTTATACAGCAGAAACTAATACATTGTAAAGCAATTATACTCCAATAAAGATGTTAAAGGAAAAAAAGATGTATTTAAAAAACAATAAGCCAAAAAACCCAAAATATCCTTTTAAATTAATTAATTCTTTCATTTCTTTGCTCATTCATTTCAAAGTCTTGCTTAGCACCAATGAAGTGCCAGGTGCTGATGTAGGCACTGGAACACCAAAGGTGCATTGTGTCCCCTCCACAGGGAGCACAGGGTCCAGTGGGTGATCTGGGTTCTCAAGAATGATGCCAATTGGTCTCCAAGGCTATGCAGGAAGAATGCTTCGGTGTTGGGAGAGGAAGGAGGTACCCTAATTCTGCCTCAGGGCTCACAGAACTGTGTAGATATTTTTTTTCCTCAGGGATTACATAACAGGGAAGGCTAGTTATATAGAGGTTGTGCTTTTTGAGCTGAACTTTTAGAACTTTTCTGAGTAGGAGTTTTCCAGATAAGTGTGGTTCTTTGCAGATTAAACAGTGTTTCTGAAGACCCAGAGAATGATGGAGGTTTGAAGGTCTGCTCAGAACAGTGTATTTTCTTTTTTTTTTTTAGTATTTTAATTTTATTGGAGTATAGAGAACAGTGTATTTTCATATGTGTTGTTTATGGGAAGAAAGAACACTTTCTCCCCTTAAAGATTTATTATTGTTCAATATTTGCTATTTGTATTACTGCTTGGTTTCTGCATTTTAAAACTGAACCATATTTTATATGTTTTAAAACACAGGTCAGTGGAAAAGTAAGATTCAGTGACCAGTTTTCATTTAACACAAATTTTCAATAATCCACTTAATTTGTAAATTGAAATTGGTTTCTGTCACATCTTTTAAGCATATAAAAATAACTTATTCTCTGTGGTTCATTCCAGATATTCTTAATATGAAAATTATTTGAAGTTGATATGCTTTTCCTACCTCAGTGGCAACTGGTCGCCTATAGATGTCTGGATTTTATATGGTTAGACATGGATGTGCAAAGGAGTTGCCACTGCTCTCATTCCTGAATCTGGGATAACAGGCAGGATTTTAAAAGTGCAAATTAAATGCTCGACTGCTGGCAAGAGAGGAGTGAAGATAATTTGTTTCCCTTTGGGATCTGATGACTGTTAATTCTTCATGAACTTGGCTTCTGCCAAACATATATTGTACTTTCCTCTGATAGGAAATTCATATTGTTAAACTCTATGTGAACTCAAGGTATTAATGTAGAGTGCTTACTAGCAAAAATGACTTGCAAATGTCAGATAAAATTAAATAACATGGCTTAATAAAATAAGCTTGTTTCCGAAAATCTGTTTTTCATATTTGTGAAAGAATTATCTGTCCTGTTATTTAAACCAAGATATTGCCAGGACAGTGAAAAGAGCCACTCTTTTATCAGTTATCCAGGGAACCATTGATTTCACAAAGCCAATTAAAGTATTTCTGGGGGAACAAGTAAATATTAGTTTTAGAAGCATTTCTTTTAAAAAGAGACTAGGATAAGAGTGCTGAATAAAAATGACATCTTATTCATTGCCTAAGGCATAGTGAATAGCTTGTTCTCAGGTTTGTTACTTTAACTGACTTAAACAAATAAGGACAGTTAGGTTTTACTAAGACATAGGCATAAAAGTGGATGGACTTCATGGCCATTCAAAAAACTTTTTGACTTGAGCAAATATCCCATGGTTTGGCTACATATTTTGTGAGCAATGTAGTTACCATCAAAAAAGCAAACCTGAATGCTAGGTGCTCTCTCGGGATGCCACCGGGGTCCCCTTTATTGGCTGTGGTCTTTGCTGGAATTAGGTGTGCATAAACATCTGTCCAGCAAAGTGATCTGAAGCAGAAGAGAAACAGGGCACTGGAGGATCCCGGATAGGCAGAATGGTCTGCTTCCAGAGCATGTGGACTCCTGGTTGGAGCACTCTTTAGGGAAAGCCTGTTAGATTACTTTGTGGTGGGAGAGAGTGGGGGGAGTTTTTTGGAATAATATTCTTCTTAGGTGATGCTGACTTGATCTGTGATGCTCAAGAAATATGTCTCCTTGTAAGGTTGGTCTCAGGTGATTCATTAACTATGATGGATCTGGAATCTCCTGGATCTCTGTTTAGAACCAACTCCTTCAGAATAAAACAGAATTATGGCTGTGGAGCAAGGTCAAGTCTATCTTGGAAGATATGATATCAGCCTTGGGACAAAGACCCTCCTAACAAAAACCTTTTCAATAATCCTTTATGGTTCTGTCAGCTGTGCGTGACCTCACAGCTCTCCTCCATCCTGGGGATAATGAATTCCATAAATCTACTCAACAAATGCACAAAGTCATCCCTATTTTATTTATTTTAATTTCAAATGGTCTATTTTCTGTTTCTTTTCTCCATTTTAAGGAGATGCTACCAAGTTAAAGATCACTGGAATTTGGTAAAGAGCAATTTGAAGAGCAAACATAGATGTAATTCAAGAAGTTTCTATTTTTCCCTTTTGTAGGCATTTAGCTACCCATCAATTTTTTTGGTAGATGGATAGTAGAAACTAAATTTCTGTTAATTCAAAGTCTTTTCCCCTTTTCTTGAGGTTTCATCCTTATCCTGGCGGCTTAGGGAGAGCCAAGATACTATGGGCACGAGGCCATCAGGCAAGTGTCATTGTCAGGAGTTTGATGCCATATCAGCCCCATCTGGCTCACAAGGCTGGCTCAAGCCCCATGTTCGCCCCATGCTCACGGGAGAGGCCAAATCCCACTGGGCTTGCATGGTGCTGGAGAACCAGGGCTCTGAGATCTGCAAGCAGACCATGCAGACAATTCTCTGATTGTTGTCCCGAGTTGGGCATGAGAAAACTTTGGGGTCTTGCTTCTTTTCCATGAACTCTACCTAGAAAAGGGCCTCTTGGATTCTCTGGATCCACCTTGGGTTCTCTTGTTGAACCCCCCGATCTTGGTCTGGGAGTCAGGGCAAAGAGCTTCCCTTTCTGGATCCCCATTCATGTCTCAACCGTTTTCTTCACCTTTAAGTCTGTCTTCCCTCTTCCCAGCCCAGAGATGCTTTCCCTTGTCTGGAGCAGCACGCTCTACCTCATCATTTTTTCTTATCTCTTGTTTATTGCTTAAACTTTAGGTCTTGAGCTTTTTTTAATGTGTAGTAGCAGAGAGAAACCACGAGATAGATGTACACATGACAACATGGGTAGATGATTTATTATTAGTAGTAATAACTTAATGAATTTGTTATTAATTAATTAAAAAAACACACACAATGGCTCTGCATATTTTAAAAGGACACATGCATATTCAGGGCTAAGCCAGTACTTCAGAGTACATTACCTACAGGGAACTAGGGAATGGAGTGAGGGGGTGATGGATCAAAGGGAAGAGATGAACCTGAGAGGGGCTTTGCATGCACTGATGTTAGTGATAAAGTTTCCCAACAGGGGAGGGTCATGATGAACTGACTTCTGTGTTTGGGACCCATAACAACAAACCAACCAGCCTTTATTTCCTGAAGCATTTAGGATGTGGGCAATGCAAGCTCAAAAGTGTGGCCTCTGGAAAAGCAAAGGCTGTAGATTCTGAATAAGGAAAACCATGTTCAAAGTCATATTCCAAAAACTTCCCTTTTTCTTCTTATTCTGATGTAAAGTCCGTTCCCTGACTCAACGGCTGCTTCTTACTGACTCTGAGTTGGCAAAGGCCAGGGAGCACTGCCATGCGTACAAGGAGACACCAGGGAAACCCTCAGTTAATATGGCAAGTTTTATTCCACGGCATCTCTCTCCTTAGTGAAAACAAGATTTCCTTGTCATCCTGATTTCCTGGCCTTTCCTTTGAGACCAAGCCATTGCTTTCATGGTTTAGGTGATTGGAGTTCAGGATCCCCCTCTGCATAAGTCATATGACCTCCTGAAGCAGGAGGGGTCAACTGGGAGGGATCAACCTCTCCTGGGAGGTTCTCTGAGCAGTGGGGAAACATACAGAGCAAAGAGGTTCATTCTAGGTGTGACACATCAATTTAACATTTTTCATGAACTCCTCTGGTAAATTGTTCCATGGAATCTTATGAATGACTTATTTCAGTCCTTTTGCTAGCACCTCTGAGCATATCTGTGATCCTGAAATAACTTCTCCCTCACAGAAATAGCTCCCTCCTCACAGTAGAAAAGATCACATAGCATACATATCAGTCATTAAACAGGGAGCCTAAAACTGTGCAGCCTCCTTTCTGCAAAACCTCTACACCTCAGGACTAATCATTGGTATTTTCATATCTATCCAAGGGTGGGCAAGAGAGAGTGCAACCAGGGTGTTCTGGCTTCCAAGTTCAGCCTCCTCAGGTGTGGTTCAAGGCTCTGCTCAGTGGAGTGGAAGCCCCCTTTCAGCTCCACACATCTGACCCCTTTTCTCTGTGCTGGCATCTGTTCTACCTTTGAGGGGATCTCGACTATAATAATGCCTTTACCTCTAGCCATGCCGAAAACCACAGGGCAGACAGTTGCTATATGTTTCTTCTCTAATCTCCCCCAGTCCCACATATTGGTACCTCCCTCTCATCTTGTCAGAGGGAGGGAGGGCATAATTATATTTGTTGATGGTTACCAGGTTTTTCCTTCTCTCTGGCTTTCCATATCTATCAGGCTCTCAAATGGTCTCTCTGTCCCTTTGGTTTCTTTGACGTTCCATCTATATTTTCTACTAGATGACATTCTTATCACCTAGGGTGGGCACTGGATCTAAGTGGAGAGACTCATACAACCTTCTGGAATTCTCTATGTTAGTAAAATGCTTCGGCCAGAAACCCAGGAATCACGATTGACCTTGCAATCTCCTTGCCCTCCATGCCTCCCACCTCTGCCCCACCCTGCATGTGGTCACACGTCCATCCATCCATTACCTGGTCTTGTGGATCCTGCTTCCTGATAACTCTTACAGTGCCCATTCCCTTGTCCTGACTCAGCAAACCTCTTCCCTCTCCAGCCACAAGCATTCTTGTCCCCATCATCTCTTCCCATCCTGCTGCCAAAGTGATCTTTAAAAACCCAACCCTGATTCCTCTACTTATGACCACTTAGTGGCTTCCTATTGCCTTTAGAATAAACAACAAGCACAGTTTATAATGTCCTGACTGTCTGATCTGGCCCGTGCTGACCCCACATCTTCTTCCATCACTGTCTCCCAGGTCCCTTCCACTTCATTTCTCAGAGTTCCTTGAAAATGCCACACTGTTACCCTCTTGGCCCTGGTTGGTGTTGTTTGCTCTGAAGGCAGTGATTCTTTTTTCTTTGCCTCGTTGTCACCCACTCATCCTTCCTGTCTTAGCGTCACTCCCTGGACTAGGCTGGTCCCCCATAATGCATTTGCACAGCCCTGTACTTGTCCTTTGCAAGCGTTTCATAATTTATAATCACTCTGCTTATGCCACCTTTCTCTTTAGACCATCATTTCCACAGGGGAAGTGAGCAGGTTTATTTTTCTTCCCACTGTACCCTCCATGATACTTGGAAGATAGAAGTGGCTCAGTAAATATTTGTTGACTGTCTGATTTTCCTAAGTTGGTGAATTGCTAATCCCAAGTTCAATGCTCTCAAACAGCACTAAGAAAATTCACCTTTGAAACACAACTGCAGCATGCTCAAGTTAATTCCTTCTTGCCGATGCCTATAAATACTACATTTGGGGTGAGCTAAGACTTTTTCTAGCTCAGCACAAGACTGTCTAATGTTTGTGTTCCAACGATTTCCTTATGTCTCGTATGTTTCCTTTGAGCCATGTCTGAGCTTCAGTCCTGCAGAAATGATTTCTCATCTGTTTCTTGTACTAGATAACACCATATTAGTCTTGAATAAATGTGACAAAGCTCTAGCCAAATTCCTCATCCTAGTAGAAGCCGATGCCCAGGATTTCAATCAAATGGAAAAAGAAGAGATAAATAGGCTACTCTGAATTTATTTATGAATTGTGTGCTCCCAAAGCTACAGCCTCTGAGGGCTGAAATAAAATAATGAGGCTACCATTTCTCTGTACCTAGGAATATGTCCAAGTCAGTTCTGGCTTCCCTAGACAATAGAGACAGGGGAAGTCCCATAGGCAGAAAGGTCTTTTTCTCGTGTGGATCAGGAGGCAGGAATGTCATAGTAAATGACACCGCAGTTCACTTTGGCTCAAGCCCCAAAGTAGGAGTCATCCTTAATTCCTTTCTCTCAAAACCTGCACTCAAACTGTTAGTGAGACAAGAGCATCTCAATCTCTAAAACATAGTGACTCTGTATATACTTCTATATCTCTACATTTACACCACCATCTCCTCACTTTCCCCCGAAGCTCCTGACTTCCACTCTTGCCCCGCTAAAATCCATTCTATACACAGCAGCTAAAGTGATCCTTCAAATCCACAATCAGGTTCTATCATTTCATTGCTTAAGAACTTTCAACAATTTCCAACAACTTCAGAAAACAATCTGAATTTCCTACCCTGGCTTACAAGACCCCTTCCTTGGGGAGAGATTTATGAGATGCCCTTTTCAAAAGCAGCAGCTCTCACCAGGTTCTATCTCCTTATCCGGCTTGGCTTTTTCAGAGCACCTATTGCTACCTAACTGTATTCTGGGTACTAATATGATTATTGGGTTTTCTGTCTTGCCCACCAGAATATCATCTCCTTGTGGGCAGGGATTTTTTTTTTTAACACCTTTATTGGTGTATAATTGCTTTACAATGTTGTGTTAGTTTCTGCTGTATAACAAAGTGAATCAGCTATACATATACATATATCCCCATATCTCCTCCCTCTTGCGTCTCCCTCCCACTCTCCCTATCCCACCCCTCTAGGTGGTCACCGAGCTGATCTCCCTGTGCTGTGTGGCTGCTTTCCACTAGCTATCTATTTTACATTTGGTAGTGTAAATATGTCCATGCTACTCTCTTACTTTGTCCCAGCTAACCCTTCTCCCCCCTACTCCATGTCCTCAAGTCCATTTTCTACGTCTGTGTCTTTATTCCTGTCCTGCCCCTAGATTCTTCAGAACCATTTTTTTTTTAGATACCATATATACGTGTTAGCATACGGTATTTGTTTTTCTCTTTCTGACTTACTTCACTCTGTATGACAGACTCTAGGCCCATCCACCTCACTACAAATAACTCAACTTCGTTTCTTTTTATGGCTGAGTAATATTCCATTGTATATATGTGCCACGTCATTTTTATCCATTCATCCGTCAATGCACATTTAGCTTGCTTTCATGTCCTGGCTATTGTAAATAGTGCTGCAATGAAGATTGTGGTACATGACTCTATTTGAATTATGGTTTTCTCAGGGTATATGCCGAGTAGTGGGTTTGCTGGGTCATATGATACTTCTATTTTTAGTTTCTTAAGGAACCTCCATAATGTTCTCCACAGTGGCTGTATCAATTTACATTCCCACCAACAGTGCAAGAGGGTTCCCTTTTCTCCACACCCTCTCCAGCATTTATTGTTTCTAGATTTTTGATGGTGGACCTTCTGACCAGTGTGAGGTGATAACTCAACGTAGTAGTTTTTTTTTTTTTTTACATCTTTATTGGAGTATAATTGCTTTACACTCAATGTAGTTTTGATTTGCATTTCTCTAATGATTAGTGATGTTGAGCATCCTTTCATGTGTTTGTTGGCAATCTGCATATCTTCTTTGGAGAAAAGTCTATTTAGGTCTTCCACCCATTTTTGGATTGGGTTGTTTGTTTTTTTGATATAGAGCTGCATGAGCTGCTTGTATATTTTGGAGATTAATCCGTTGTCAGTTGCTTCATTTGCAAATATTTTCTCCCATTCTGAGGGTTTTCTTTTCGTCTTATTTATGGTTTCCTTTGCTGTGCAAAAGCTTTTAAGTTTCATTAGGTCCCATTTGTTTATTTTTGTTTTTATTTCCATTTCTCAAGGAGGTGAGTCAAAAAGGATCTTGCTGTGATTTATGTCATAGTGTGTTCTGCATATGTTTTCCTCTAAGAGTTGTATAGTGTCTGGCCTTATATTTAGGTCTTTAATCCATTTTTAATTTATTTTTGTGTATGGTGTTAGGAAGGGTTCTAATTTCATTCTTTTACATGTAGCTGTCCAGTTTTCCCAGCATCACTTACTGAAGAGGCTGCCTTTTCTCCACTCTATACTCTTGCCTCCTTTATCAAAGGTAAGGTGACCATATTTATGTGGGTTTATCTCTGGGCTTTCTATCCTGTTCCATTGATCTATATTTCTGTATTTGTGCCAGTACCATACTGTCTTGATTACTGTAGCTTTGTAGTATAGTCTGAAGTCAGGGAGCCTTATTCCTCTAGCTCCATTTTTCTTTCTCAAGATTGCTTTGGCTATTCAGGGTCTTTTTTGTTTCCATACAAATTGTGAAATTTTTTGTTTTAGTTCTGTGAAAAATGCCATTGGTAGTTTGATATGGATTGCATTGAATCTGTAGATTGCTTTGGGTAGTAGAGTCATTTTCACAATGTTGATTCTTCGAATCCAAGAACATGGTATATCTCTCCATCTGTCTGTATTGTCTTTAATTTCTTTCATCAGTGTCTTACAGTTTTCTGCATACAGGTCTTTTGTCTCCTTAGGTAGGTTTATTCCTAGGTATTTTATTCTTTTTACTGCAGTGGTAAATGGGAGTATTTCCTTAATTTCTCTTTCAGATTTATCGTCGTTAGTGTATAGGAATGCAAGGGATTTCTGTGCATTAATTTTGTATACTGCTACTTTGCCAAATTCATTGATTAGCTCTAGTAGTTTTCTGGTAGCATCTTTAGGATTCTCTGTGTATAGTATCATGTCATCTGCAAACAGTGACAGTTTTACTTCTTTTCTGATTTGGCTTCCTTTTATTTCTTTTTCTTCTCTGATTGCTATGGCTAAAACTTCCAAAACTACGTTGAATAATAATGGTGAGAGTGGGCAACTTTGTCTTGTCCTGATCTTAGAGGAAATGGTTTCAGTTTTTTCCCTATTGGGAACGATGTTGGCTGTGGGTTTGTCATATATGGCCTTTATTATGTTGAGGTGGGTTCCCTCTATGTCCACTTTCTGAAGAGTTTTTATCATAAATGGGTGTTGAATTTTGTCAAAAGTTTTTTCGGCATCTATTGAGATGATCATATGGTTTTTCTCCTTCAATTTGTTAATATGGTGTACCACATTGATTGATTTACATATATTGAAGAATCCTTGCATTCCTGGGATAAACCCCACTTGATCATGGTGTATGATCCTTTTAATGTGCTGTTGGATTCTGTTTGCTAGTATTATGTTAAGGATTTTTACATCTATGTTCATCAGTGATATTGACCTGTAGTTTTCTTTTTTGTGACATCTTTGTCTGGTTTTGGTATCAGGGTGATGGTGAACTCATAGACTGAATCTGGGAGTGTTTCTCCCACTGCTATGTTTTTGAAGATTTTGAGAAGGATCGATGTTAGCTCTTCCCTAATGTTTGATAGAACTCACCTGTGAAGCCATCTGGTCCTGGACTTTTGTTTGTTGGAAAAATTTTAATCACAGTTTCAATTTCAGTGATTGTGATTGGTCGGTTCATATTTTCTATTTCTTCTTGGTTCAGTCTTGGAAGGTTGTATATTTCTAAGAATTTGTCCATTTTTTCCCAGTTGTCCATTTTATTGGCATATAGTTGCTTGCGGTAGTTTCTCATGATCCTTTGTATTTCTTCAGTGTCAGTTGTTACTTCTCCTTTTTACTTTCTAATTCTGTTGATTTGAGTCTTCTCCCTTTTTTTCTTGATGAGTCTGGCTAATGGTTTATGAATTTTATCTTCTCAAGGAACCAACTTTTTAGTTTTATTGATCTTTGCTATAGTTTCCTTCATTTCTTTTTCATTTATTTCTGATCTGATCTTTATGATTTCTTTGTTTCTGCTAACCTTGGGGTTTTTTTTTTTGTTGTTGTTCTTCTTTCTCAAAGTGCTTTAGGTGTAAGGTTAAGTTGTTTATTTGAGAGTTCTCTTGTTTTTTGAGGTAGGAGTGTATTGCTTTAAACTTCCCGCTTAGAACTGCTTTTGCTGCCTCCCATAGGTTTTGTGTCATCATGTTTTCATTGTCATTTTTTTCTAGGTATTTTTTGATTTCCTCTTTGATTTCTTCAGTGATCTCTTGATTATTTAGTAGTGTATTGTTTAGCCTCCATGTGTTTGTATTTTTTACAGTTTGTTTTTTCCTGTAATTGACATGTAGTCTCATAGTGTTGTGGTCGGAAAAGATACTTGATACAATTTCAATTTTCATAAATTTACCGAGGCTTGATTTGTGACCCAAGATATGATCTATTCTGGAGAATATTCCATGTGCACTTGAGAAGAAAGCATATTCTGTTGTTTTTGGATGGAATGTCCTATAAATATCAATGAAGTCCCTCTGGTCTAATGTGTCATTTAAAGTTTGTGTTTCCTTATTTCTTTTCTTTTTTTTCTTATTTATTTTCATTTTGTATGATCTTTCCATTGGTGAAAGTGCGGTGTTAAAGTTCCCTACTGTGGTTGTGTTACTGTCGATTTCCCCTTTCATGGCTGTTAGCATTTGCCTTATGTATTGAGGTACTCCTATGCTGGGTGCATAAACATTTACAATTGTTATATCTTTTTCTTGGATTGATCCCTTGATCATTATGTAGTGTCCTTCTTTGTCTCTTGTAATAGTCTTTATTTTAAAGTCTATTTTTTCTGATATGAGAATTGCTACTTCAGCTTTCCTTTGATTTCCATTTGCATGGATATCTTTTTCCATCCCCTCACTTTTAGTCTGTATGTGTTCCTAGGTCTGAAGTGGGTCTCTTGTAGACAGCATATATACGGGTCTTGTATTTGTATCCATTCAGCCAGTCTGTGTCCTTTGGTTGGAGCATTTAATCCATTTACATTTGAGGTAATTATCAATATGTATTATTCCTATTACCATTTTCTTAATTATTTTAGGTTTGTTTTTGTAGGTCTTTTCCTTCTCTTGTGTTTCCCAGCTAGAGAAGTTCCTTTAGCATTTGTTGTAAAGCTGGTTTGGTGGTGCTGAATTCTCTTAACTTTTGTTTGTCTGTAAAGGTTTTAATTTCTCCATCGAATCTGAATGAGATCCCTGCTGGGTAGTGTAATCTTGGTTGTAGGTGTTTCCCTTTCATCACTTTAAATATGTCCTGCCACTCCTTTCTGGATTGCTGAGTTTCTGCTGAGAAATCAGCTGTTAACCTTATGGGGATTCCCTTTTATGTTTTTTGTTGCTTTCTCCTTGCTGCTTTTAGTTTTTTTTGTTTGTATTTAATTTTTGATAGTTTGATTAATATGTGTCTTGGCATGTTTCTCCTTGGATTTATCCTGTATGGGACTCTCTGTGCTTCCTGGACTTGATTGACTATTTCCTTTCCCATCTTAGGGAAGTTTTCGCCTATAATTTCTTCAAATATTTTCTCAGACCCTTTCTTTTTCTCTTCTTCTTCTGGGACCCCTGTGATTCGAATGTTGTTGCATTTAATGTTGTCCCAGAGGTCTCTGAGACTGTCCTCAATTCTTTTCTATCTTTTTTCTTTATTCTGCTCTGCGGCAGTTATTTCCACTCTTCTGTCTTCCAGGTCACTTATCAGTTCTTGTGTCTCAGTTATTCTGCTATTGATTCCTTCTAGAGAATTTTTAATTTCATTTTTTGTGCTGTTCATCATTGTTTGTTTGCTCTTTAGTTCTTCTAGTTCCTTGTTAATTGTTTCTTGTAGTTTCTCCATTCTTCTTCTGAGATTTTGGATCATCTTTACTCTCATTACTCTGAATTCTTTTTCAGGTAGACTGCCTATTTCCTCTTCATTTGTTTGGTCTGGTGGGTTTTTCCCTTGCTCCTTCACCTGCTGCATATTTCTCTCTCTTCTCATTTTGTTGAACTTACTGTGTTTGGGGTCTCCTTTTGCAGGCTGCAGGTTCGTAGTTCCTGTTGTTTTTGGTGTCTGCCCCCAGTGGCTGAGGTTGGTTCAATGGGTTGTGTAGGCTTCCTGGTGTAGGGGACTGGTGCCTGTGGTTTGGTGGATGGGGTTGGATCTTGTCCTTCTGGTGTGCAGGGCCACTTTTGGTGCTGTGTTTTGGGGTGTCTGTGACCTTATTATGACTTTAGGCAGCCTCTATGCTAATGGGTGGGGTTGTGTTTTTGTCTTGCTAGTTGTTTGGCATGTGGCGTCTAGTACCAGAGCTGGCTGGCTGTCGGGTGGATCTGGGTGTTAGTGTTGAGACAGAGACCTCTGGGAGAGCTCTTGCCAATTGATATTATATGGGGCCGGGAGGTCTCTGGTGGTCCAATGTCCTGGACTCAGCTCTTCCACCTCAGAGGCTCAGGCCTGACACCCGGCCAGAGCACCAAGACCCTGCTAGCTGCATGGCTAGGAAGAAAAGGAAGAAAAGAAAAAAAAAACCCAAAAAACTAACAGACAGAACCCTAAGACAAATGGTAAAAGCAAAACTAAACAGATAAATCACATAAAGAAACATACACGCATAAAAAGAAAAAACAAACAAACAAACAACAACAACAAAAAAGAAACATACAGAACCCTAGGAGAAATGGTAATAGCAAACCTAAACAGCCAAAATCACATGAAGAAACATACACATGCACACTCACAAAAAGAGAAAAAAGGAAAAAAAAGATAGAGGGCAAACAAACCAATAAACAAATTCACCAGTGATAACAAGTACTAAAAAGTACACTAAAAAAAAAAAAGTAAGCTAAGATAAACATAAAACCAAAACCAAATCAGACACAGAAAGCAAACCCCAAGTCTACAGTTGCTCCCCATATCCACTGTCTCAATTTTGGGAACATTCATTGTCTATTCAGGTATTCCACAGATGCAGCGTTTATCAAGTTGATTGTGGAGATTTAATCCGCTGTTCCTGAGGCTGCTGGGAGAGATTTCCCTTCTCTTCTTTGTTTGCACAGCTCCTGGGGTTCAGCTTTGGATTTGGCCCCGCCTCTGCGTGTTGGTCGCCCTCAGGAGTCTGTTTCCTGCCCAGACAGGAGGGTTGTTTAAAGCAGCTGCTGGAGGGGTACAGTAATCATAATTGGGATGTGGATTTAGCTTGAGGTGGCAGAGGCCAGCATGATATTGAAACAGCCTGTGGCGAGCCATGCGTTCTCCATGCGAAGTTGTCCCTGGATCATGGGCCCCTGGCAGTGGCGGGTTGCACAGTCTCCCAGGGGGATGTGGATAGTGACCTGTGCTTGCACACAGGATACTTGGTGGCAGCAGCAACAGTGTTAGTGGTCCATGCCCGTCTCTGGGGTCTGAGATGATAGCTGCGGGTTATGCCTGTCTCTGGAGCTCACTTAGGTGGTGCTCTGCCATCTGTGGGCACAAGAAGCGGGAAGCCCCTCTCCTCGTGCACCCCAAAACAATGGTCTCTTGCCTCTCTGGCTGGTCCAGACTTCTTCCCGGACTCCCTCCTAATAGATGTGGCCCACTGGCCCCCTTCAGGCTGTCTTCACGCAGCCAACCCCAGTTGTCTCCCTGGGGTCTGACCTCCAAAGCCCGAGCCTCAGCTCCCAGCCCCTGCCCGCCCTGGCGGGTGAGCAGACAAGCCCCTCAGGCTGGTGAGTGCTGTTTGGCACTGAACCTCTGTGCGGGAATCTCTCCACTTTGCCCTCCGCACTCCTGTGGCTGTGCTTTCCTCTGTGGCTCTAAAGCTTCCTCCTGCCCACCCCCTGTCCTTGCCAGTGAAAGGGGTCCCTAGTGTGTGGAAACTTCTCCTCCGTCACAGCTCCCTCTCAGAGGTGCAGGTCCTGTCCCTAATCTTTTTTTTTTTTCCCTGTGGTACGCGGTTCTCTCACTGTTGTGGCCTCTCCCGTTGTGGAGCACAGGCTCCGGACGCGCAGGCTCAGCGGCCATGGCTCACAGGCCCAGCCGCTTCGCAGCACGTGGGATCTTCCCGGACCGGGACACGAATCCGTGTCCCCTCCATCGGCAGGCGGACTCTCAACCACTGCACCACCAGGGAAGCCCCTGTACCTATCCTTTTGTCTCTGTTTTTTCTTTTCTCTTTTGCCCTACCCAGGTACGTGGGGAGTTTCTTGCCTTTGGGGAGGTCTGAGGTCTTCTGCCAGCATTCAGTAGGTGTTCTGTAGGTGTTGTTCCACATGTAGATGTATTTTTGATGTACTTGTGGATAGGAAAGTGATCTCCATGTCTTACTTCTCCGCCATCTTGAAGGTCTCCGTGGGCAGGGATTTGGAAGATCGTGTTTAGTGTTGCATATGCAGCATCTACAAGAGTGACTGGTGCAAAATCGGCACTTCGTGAATGCTTGTTAAATGAATGAACGAAACAAGCAAATAGATGGGACTGAGTCTACTTTGTGTCCCTTCCTGAGGAAATTTTCCCTTAAGCCAAAGGAAAAGTGGCATAAGGCCGTCACAGTCTAGCTGTTGCTATTGTGAGTTTGTTGCTTTCTGGTTATCTGTCTTGATGTTTGGAGAACCCAGAGATATGAGGCTTAGCGTGTTTTCCACTGAGCTTATGGAATGATAATTAACGCAGACGCCCTTTTGGCTGTGCTACCTAGCAATCAATGCAGGACTGTGCCTCCTGGCTGGTACCTGCTGGGCACAGGGGCTCATTTCCCTCTGAGGAGCTGCTGACTGGAGCTGTTTGTCTCTCAAAGGGTGCTAAACCCTCATTAGCAGCTTGTAAACTTTTTCCTGCTCGTCAAGACTGGCTCTTTGTAAGCAGTGGGGGCATTTACTAAGTCTTTCTGAGAAATGAGCCAAATTTTTGGAAATGTGCAGATAGAAAGGGTCTGGAGTAAGAGTTGACTTATAATAATGCCAGTGGTATGTTTCTTTGTAGACAGAATCACAGGCTTCAATTAGGTGTTTCAGAAACATTTTTCTTTCTTTATTTTTCTCCCCACGAATTATCTCAAACCTCTAATTTTATTTGCTCCTCTTGTGCATAGGGAGCCAGTGAGGGCACTTCCTTTTGGGACTGGGGTCAAAGGATACCTGATCAAGGGGCAGAACCATTTTACTTAAGTTTTAAAACTTTTAATTGGAGGGTAGCATACATGCACCTAAGGGTACAGCTTGATGAAATTTCATATTCAGTTGTTGATGGACATTTGGATAGTTTCCAGTCTGGCTGTTAGGAATAGAAGGTCTGCTTTCTTTCTTCTTTCTCCCTCCCTCCCACCCTCCCTTCCTTCCTCCCTTCCTTCCTCTCTTCCTTCCTCCCTTCCTCTCTTCCTTCCTCCCTTCCTTCCTTCCTTCCTCCCCTCCCTTCTCCCCAACTACCTTCATCCTTCTTCATCTCCCTCTTCCTCCTTTTCTTCTTCTTCTCCTCATTCAAAATGGAGACTAACTACTAGAAAAAGCTCCACAGAGATACATTATTTTGGTGATCCCATTCTGAGGGTAAACCAGGATCATGTGCTCAGAGGATCTTCATTCAGCATTTACCTAAACTGCTGATTCTCCTCTGAGACAACCTGGTGCTTTCCTGGCTGGACCCAAGCATCCTTTTGATATTCCCTTTCCCATTTACCAAGACACGAAGGAGTGCTTGCAATCAGAATTCAAGTAGGGGTTGAGCCAGCTGGACAAGCTGCTCAGGCTACTGAGCCATACAGTGAATTTGAATATCTCGGTAAATGGTTCACCAGTTAACTCAGGTTTCCTTATCCTGCAACTAACACAACCAAGGAAGTCTAACTTGGGCCACCAAAGATAGTATCCTCCCATGGAAATAACAAAAAAAAACCCAAACCACTCCCCACTTGCCCAGACCTCTACTTGTGGACAATTATTGCCGTAGAAACATGAAGTCATAGATTCTGAAATTCTGAACCCAAACAATGCATTCTGCAGTGCCAGTTACCAGGAACAATCAGTTTGTTTTGTTCTATACATTTAAAACCCTTTATATGCCTCCCAAAGATCTACCTGGTTAGTAAGGTAGAATAATGAGTGGTGTTTTGCCATCATTTCTTTTAGAATATAGATGTTGCTCTGGACTGGGATAGTGAATTGGTTTCTGTATATAATACAATTTTTTATTAATATAAATAAATGTTGTTCCCACTAAAAAAAGTAGAACAGATAATACTGTTGAAAGCGGTCAGATTATTGCCTGGCTAGAAGTACCCATGTGCTTAATCCGGCCTTGGCTGTGAATTTGGCCCCCTCTGCTCTAGAACCCCAGACAGCCTGATGGAGGTGGGAGGGGGAGAGGCTAGCCCAAAAGTCAGAGGGCTGGAGCTGAGTCCCCATGTGAACTGGTTGTGTGGCCTTTGGTGAATAATTTGATCATCTTGGTCCTTAGTTTCCTCATCCAGAAAATGACAGGGTTAGACAAGATGACTCTAAGTTTCCTTCCAGCTTTGACAGCCTGTGTAATGGTGTGAACTGGGCTGTGTATCAATTGTATCTTGCCCTGAATGAATAAAGGACTTTACAAAGTGCTGTAAATGCCCAGTGACCCAGCCCTAATGAATGAACTATTGTAACGTGATTGTTCTTCACCATTTTTTCTCTGAGTTGTCAAAACGCCTCACTGGGCTAAATAAGAAAGTTGGTGTTAACTACAGAAGTTTGATGCATAATTCTTTTTTTTTTAAACATCTTTATTGGTGACACATAATTCTTAATAAAATATATGATTATCAAAGTCCTCCTTGTTAACCAGCTGGCCTCCTGAGTGCTGTGGGGAGAATCACAAAAGAAGTAAATCCTGTGCCTCTCCCCTTGGAGCCTGTGGCGTTGCCCCTGGGAGAAGCAGCTCCATCACAAGTGTGCATCTGTCCTTATGACTTCTGGTTTCAAGTCCATATTTGACTCTGCTTGCTTTTTTTCCCCCGTCTGTGAAACTATTAATACCTGTGGCTCATCTTTCTTGATTGTCAGGCACAGAAGCTTCTCAGGAGACATGAGAGTGACCTTTTTCTCTCTGAAGTGCCCTCAGGTCTTATAGCCTCTCACTGTGAATTTTATATTTGTCAATTGCCTCTATTAGTGTTCTATGGCTGCTGTGACAAATTGCCACAAATTTAGTGGCTTAAAACACAAGAATTTGTTATCTTACAGCTCTGGAGGTCAGGAGTCTGATCTGGTCTCACTGGGCTAAAATCAAGGTTTTGTGTTTCTTTCTGAAGACTTTGTGGAAGAATTCATTTCCTTGCCTTCTCCACTCTCTAAAGGCCACCCACAATCCTTGGCTCATGGTCCCTTCCTTTATCTTCAAGCCATCACTGTCGCACCTCCCTGACCCCCCCTCCCAAAGTCATATCTCCCTCTGATCATAACTTCCAGGAAAGTTTCTCTGCTTTTAAGGATTCATGTGATTGGTTGGGTCAACCCAGATAACCCAGGTTAGTAATCTTCCCCTCTCAAATTCCTTAATTTATTCATATCCACAAAGTGCCTTTTGTCATGTAGGTTCCAGAGGTTCTGCAGATTAGGGTGGGGACATTGTTGAGGAGGGGATTATTCTGCTGATCACGGTACTTTATGTCAGGTGATTCAGAACATCATCTTCAAGTCTGGGGTTGCCATGGATTGGGGTCACTCAGAGGTCGACTCTGAGCAGACACTGGCATGCAGATTGTTTGCTAAGGAGGATCCTTGGAAGCAACACCTATGGCAGGGAGGGAGGGGGAGGAGGCAGGAGTGAACAGGGCAGAGGCTGAGTTACAGCCTCAGTCAGCCCTACAGGGGACTCTGGATCTAGAATGATTGAAGCTGTGATGGTCTTAGAGTAAAGAAACTTGCTCATGGCAGCCCAGTTAGTAAATGGTAGAGACAGTATTCCACCTCATATTGTTTACATATAAACCTACATTCTTATCCATTGTACCTAATGCAGTCAACCTCCAGGACAGGGGTTTGTAAACTTTTTCTGTAAAGGGCCTGATAATATATATTTTTGGCTTTATTTGTCATATGGTCTCAGTCTTAACTACTCAACTCTGCCCTTGTGGTGCCATAGATAATACATAAAAGGATGACAGTACCATGTTCCAATAGAACTTTATTTACAAAAACAGGTGGCTGGTTGGACTTGGCCCACAGGCTGCAGGTTACCAACCCCTGCTCTAGGAAGTCCTCAGGTTGAGCAGGTACCACAGACTGAGTGGTTCTCACACTTGATCATGTATCACAGCAACCTGGAAGACTCATCAGAACACATGTGACTCAACTCCACCTCCAGAATTTTGATTCAGCAGGTCTGGGGTGGAAGCCTAGAATTTGTAGTTTCAACAAGTTCCCAGGTGGAGCTGATGCTGCTGGTCCAGCGACCACACTTTGAGGACCACTGGCTTAGGTTAACACTCATAAATGAAAGTCAATGATGCTCTCCTCAAAGGAAAGTCTTGGCGTCATCCTTCAACAAAACAGCAATGCACAATTGTCTTCTGAGTGTGTAACTAAAGGGCACACTGCTTAAATGGATTCCTTTCTTCAAGTCTCTGGCACAGGAGGAACCAATGCTTTCTTAAATTCTAATCCACTGCATAAATTAGTGCTTGAATTTCTAGCAGGGCCAGTCCTCCAGGAATGCAAATTCCTTTTTTTTGAAATGCAAATACCCTGGATGAAGAGAAACAATTTGAAGGGGAGAAGAGGAGTATATGTATATATGTATATACGGTTTGGAGTTGAGAGACCACTTCTTAGTTTAGTGGTCATGGGCAGGCTTTTTCCTTTCTGAACTATTATTTCCTAATCAGTGTAATGGGAATGGTATTAATTCATAGGTGGTTATAAAAATCAAATATAATCTAATGAGATAATGCATCTAAAAACACCCTTAATATTCATACATTAGTTTAAACTGGTTTTATTAAAATTTTTTTCCCCTCTGTGTCAGGAAGCCTGGAGATGACAGGAGACAGTAATATCTTAGAGGGAGAGGGTGCTATGTCAGTGAGGGTAAGGGCAAAAGCAGGATGGGCAGGGAGGTTTCTGAGGACAAACTGCTTATTTTATAATATCTAAAAAATTGCATGTAATAATATCTAGGCTAGCCTTTGTTTAAGACAAACTAGGTGTATCAGTTAGCCTTTGCTGCATAACAAGCAGCTCCAAAATCAAATGGCTTAAAACAACAACCATTTATTTAGCTCATGATTCTGTTAGGTGGCTCTTTTTGTCTCTTCTGAGCTTGGCTGGTCTTGGCTGGCCTTATGAATCTGTGGTCATTTGGTAGGTGAGCGAGGTGGTAGCTGGTCCCAGATAGCCTCGTTTGCATGTTTCGTTGGCTAGAGGTGATGAGGGGACTATACCAAAACTCTTTCATCTTCCAATAGGCTAGCAGGGTCTGCTCATGTGGTGGCAGTTCTTAAAACAGCAAGTAAAAGCTACAAAGCCTTTAGAGGGCTTAGCTTAAAAGTGACCCAATATCACATCTGCTGCCTTCTGTTTGTTAAAGCAAGTCACATGGCCAGATTAAAGGGGCAGGGAAATAGCCTCCACCCCTTGACCGGAATGGCTAGAACCACTGAAATCTACCACATCAGATACAAACTTTTCCAAGTACTTAGTCTGGTTTTATCATTTATTGCTTCAGTTTTTGTTGTTTGAATTTAAAAACTCAAAACGAGATCAGAATCATCTCTCACACCCCATGCATGCCAATATTCTTATTCTGATTTATAAAATAAATTATATAAAAACCACAAAGAATTTATACAATTCTTAACCAGGCAATATGAATGACCCTTTGTAACTCAGGTAGAAAAGAAGAGCATTTTAGGTAGTTAGAATTTCAAAGAATTTGAAAACAAAAATCATTCTTTTTGTTGTTGTTGTTGTTTTTTTGCGGTACGCGGGCCTCTCACTGTTGTGGCCTCTCCCGTTGCGGAGCACAGGCTCCGGACGTGCAGGCTCAGTGGCCACGGCTCACGGGCCCAGCCGCTCTGCGGCATGTGGGATCTTCCCGGACTGGAGCACAAACCCGTGTGCCCTGCATCGGCAGGCGGACTCTCAACCACTGCACCACCAGGGAAGCCCCCAAAATCATTTTTATCTTAGTTAAAAAAATTTTTTTTTGTATGTAGGGAAAAGATACAGAAAACTGCCTTAAGATCTGTGGGTGGAAAAAAGGGCAAATAAAATTAACTATATATAAATGTTCCTTGCACTAATTCTGAAACATGAAGAATAAAAACAAAACACTAGTATGAATATTTGACTTGAAACTGGTGGATTAATCCAGAGATCTATCTCTAATATACATGATCTTTAAGAAATTTCCTAACTCCATGACTCTATTCTTTACACGTTGGAGTTGAAAGATCTTTAGGAAACTGTGGTCCAGAGAGATGCCGAATTGTCTTGGGAAACCCAGCTAGTCATTGGCAGAGTCGGGACTAGGGCCTACATAACCAAGTTGCAAATCCAAACTTTTTCCATCATTCCATACTATTTCCATCATAGATGCTCTGTTCAGAGGCATCTACTACCAGGGCATATACTCACTGAGCTGAGAGAGGAAGTCAGTTGGAATGCTGCAAAATATTAGTCATTCCCATCGGAATGGGAAGTTGAATGGCTGAGGGCATCGTTGTTCTTCCTGTTTGAAGAACAGCTGCTGTGTCTTTCAAGGCATTTTTGAGGATGTGCTAATATTGCTTCTTTTCTAGCTTTTGGTTGGGCAGGTCTGCACTACCTACTAAGTAGGTGACTACATTTTCCTTGGTGGAAAGTGCATTAGGTAATGACATTTTTCCTATGCACTCATCAACAACACTGTCTCTGTCCAAGACATGGCTGTAAGTTTGCTCATGTTCTGTCTGTGGGGCATGGTCACACCTCTCCCAGTCACCTCATTTTGATTTTAAGCTACTGAAACTACTCTTTGTGTTGCTGGGTGACTATTAACCATATTTGACAAAAAGAATGTTTTCCATGTTCTGGTAAGGAAATCCTCTGTTAAGATAAACAGCCCTTTCCCTCCCCTCCTCCAATTCGGGCCTTGCCAGAAAGGTCTAAATAGGTTCTCTGTAGTCATTTTCTTTTCAATACTTCACACTGGAGTTCAGTAAGAAACTCCAAGCCAGAAAACTTAACTTTTGCTGAAAGACCACAGAACCCAAGGACTAAAGAGCTATTTTAGGTTTGGGTGTCCTGCCCCAAGCCTCTTTTAGACATTTTGTATCCAGGTAAATGTCCTTTCTCTCTCCCCTCCTTTTCTATCATTTCTTATGAAATTAATAAACATGCTTACTTCTTGGATTTTTGTGAATATGATTTTCTACCAAAACGTTTACTTCTTCCATTTTTCTATCCTAAACTACTTCATGAAGTATTGGGTTTACCAATGAGCTGAAATCTACATTTAATCCTTTATGATGATACTTAATCCTGAACGATGTTTGGAGACCACTGACTGAGGTAGAGCTTTTTGTTACAGCGAATAGATGTTGTTGCCCCTGGGTGGGGGTAGAGCTGCCCCATGTTGCTGCTGGTAGATGGGCTGTAACTCCATATACTGGTGGTGCTTCAACTAACATGAAAACTAGTTCAGGACTCATTGATACATATATGAGCTACCATTCTCATTCAATTTTTTCCCCTCCCTTCACCGTTTCCACATTTTGTGACTTCTTTTCTTCTTCACAATGGCCATTGATGTTAATTTTTTTCTTTGAGGCATACCTGTATAACAATTGAGGGGGTGGTGAGGTGGGGGTGTGTGATGGGAGTAGGGTGCAGACAGTGTTTTGCCTCAAGGTCCACACATTTGAAGAGTGGTCCTTCCCTCCGATTCTTGCCTTCTGGAGAGGACTGAATTCTCTGTTGCCCTAGCTGTGTTCACAGTGAGTTCTATAGTTGAAATTTGACTTAGAAGCTAAGGGTGGCTGCAGGAAGTTGCCTGAGCTCCATCAGGAAGTGAGTTTCACTTCCGGGTCAGGAGTATCATGAAGCCTTAGGGCCCTGTAGCGTTTCCCTTTATGACTCTGCACATCTTGGGGGTGGAGCGTGGGGGCTCTAGCAACCTGAATTGGCTCTCTTTCCTGATTTCATAGTATTTGTTGTAACCCATTTTGTGTTTCCCTAAGGCCCAGGAAGGCATGGAATTCTGAGTTATTGTCCTGACGGCCCACGGACACACCGTGACAATGTGGGTGACAATAAGAGGAAACTCAGCAGTTGAAAACTGCTTTGAGTTTTCCTTGACAATAAACACCAAGGGAATGGGGTGCATTATGTTAAGACTGGAGGAGGAGGGAAGTAGCCCTATTAACTCTCCCCGCATCACATAGTCATTCTTTCATTTAATGAATGTGACTGAGGACTTTCTCTGTAACAGGGGCTGTGCTGGGTGGAAGAATTGGCTTCAAGCCTGGAGGCATCTTCCTTCTACATGGTCTTCACAACAGCTCAATTTATATGTGTGTGTGTGTCTGTGTGTGTGTGTACACACATGCTCACATACATATGCGCACCTAATCTATTACCATTGTCATAATTACTTGCATCTCTCTTCTACATCCCCAACACCTTCCTTTTAGGCCATTATCACATTATACTTAGTACTAACCTAGAATGTTTAAATACATTTCTAGTAGCCACCGCTCCCTTTCCCCATCACTCTCCCTTTACCAATTGCATCAGTTTAATCTTTCATTAAGACAGTAATGTATGCTTGGAAGATCATGGGAATGAGAGCAGTGAGAAGTGTTAGGACCCTGTGGTTATGATCTCTGCTCTGTCTCAGTTACTTTACCTATAAAATATAAGATTAACAGGGTGGGAGGATTAGATGACCTTTAATTTCCCTTCCTGTACTGAATTTCATGACTCAACACTGAAACTTCCCCCCACGACTTTCAACAGCCTACTATTGTCTGGAGGACATGATGCAAACCCCTTTGTTGACTATTCACCACCCTTTCAGTAGGGCCCAGATCCGTTGCATAGCCCAGCCACCTCCTGTACATGGGGCCTCCTGGACAGCCAGGTTCACTGGTCTACTGGCTTTTCCCCATTTTCCTTCCTCTCTCTATTTGCTCATGAGTTTTTCTATTTACAGTGCCACACATGCGCCTGGACCTTATCCATCTTTCCAAGGCTGTGTCCTCTAGGAAGCCTTCTCTCTTTTTATTCAATTGACTGAACTGTCCTTTCTCTGAAATCCCATCTTGCAGAGACTGAATCTTTCATGTGGCATACATACAAACACACATGCATACACATACATACATGTATGTATGTATATGCATGTATATATCCATATCTCTATATTTTTATTATAAATTTTATCCCCATGCCTTTTTTTTTTTTTTTTTTTTGTGGTACGCGGGCCTCTCACTGTTGCAGCCTCTCCCGTTGCGGAGCACAGGCTCCAGATGCACAGGCTCAGCGGCCATGGCTCACGGGCCCAGCCGCTCCGCAGCACATGGGATCTTCCCAGACCGGGGCACGAACCCGTGTCCCCTGCATCGGCAGGGGGACTCACAACCACTGCGCCACCAGGGAACCCCCCCCATGCCATTTTTATATCTAGAGTGTATAACATGTAAAATAGTTCAAAAATGGGTATTCACCATCTCTTCCTTGCTTAGAAAAATTGCTGGAAGAATTCTGTGTGTTCCAGGTCAGCACACAAAGCTTTTTTGTACAGAATGTGAGTGTTGGGAGAGGGAAAAGGTCTTTATTGAATTATTTTAGAAAGTTATGTATGGAAGATAATACAATTGATCGAGAAGATTGGAAGGCTTATTTTCCCACTGTAAAATGTAAGCTCCATGAGATCAGGAATTTTGCTTGACTTGTTTTCCAGTTTATCCTTGTTCTTGAAATGCTTGGCACACATACTTGTTGAAAGAATGAATGACAATGGACCATACTGGCTAGCCTGGGATGGTGGTAGCAGGGAGAGGTTCTGGAAGTTTGGACAGAAGTGGGAGATACTGCTGTGCATGGGAGCTTTTAAGAAAGATGTGAAAACAAGATTTCAGATTTTGCTGTGAGCTGTGAACAAATCCTTCATTGGCTTTTTTGTTTTAGTAGTAAAGATTTAAAAGATCTTGATAAAGATTTCTTAAAGGTTGCATTGAATTTCACTGAATGGGGTCGTATCCTGTAATCCCTTGCAAGGCTGCCATGCATATATTAAGTTCTGTCTGTTTGTTTGATAAATGGATCATCTTCCATTCTTCCCTGAGGTAGAGTGTGCTATGTGGAACATGGCTTACTTTGCATGTGGTGCCAGGTTCCATATGGCCGTAGATGGATTTCGCTGGGCAGCAGCCTTGAGTGTGTTTGTAGTCGATTAAAGGGAGGCTAAAGGGGGAGTTTCTATGAATGTGTACACAGTAACTGTGAGTAATGAAAACCCAACTTAGACTAGCTTAGGCCAAAAGGAAAAAAAATTGTTACATGGTTGTTGAGATGTCTTATGGTACCAAAGATAAGAACTGGGTGGGGTCTCAGGAGTGACCTTCAGAGATTATCTTTTCCTTTTCCACCTGGGTTTGCCACCCTTTCTCTCCATCCCTCCCTGGACTGGATTTTATTCTCTTGGCTTCTTTGATGCACACAGTGGGAAATAGGAGAAAGTGGTCTCTCTTTCTCAGCTTTAAATTTCCCAGGGTACCATTCCAATTGGCTTGAAAGTTGACCACCGAAGGGCATCATCTTCATAGTTCCTTCTCCAGCAGCCACGTGGTTGGAGTGGGGGAAGGGAGGAGAGTTCCCAGAAAGGAGGTGCAGGTCCCCACAGGAAGGGGTGTGAGATGAGTGAACAGAACAGGAAGGGTTCACTTTCACTGCTATGGCAGAAACACTTTACCTTGTAGGCTCAGCCATGGGAAGTCAGTGGGGCCATCTCCTAGAGGAATGAGTTAATTCCAAGGTGCTGTGGCTCAATGGCTATTTCGGATACTTTCAGTCACTCGTTCTATTGTGTCCAGTCACTGAGTTCTGTTGGAATAAGTGAATCCCAGAAAGTTCAGTCCACACCTTGTGGGGGACCCTAGGAACCAAGAGAATCTCACCCAATAAAAACTTAGTGGTCTGCAATTTGTAAAAAAAAATGAGAAGGTGCATAACAGTGAAGGTGATTTTTTTCTTGTGTCAAGTCAAGGAATCAGAATTTAAGAGGTCCAAAATATTGTTTATAATAAAGTAACTATTTCAATGTAACAAATGACCAGATGTACACACAAAGGACTACTCTCTAGATGAAGGAGAAATGTTGTCTTTTGTCCCTTATTCGTTCATACATTCATTCGTTTTGCAAACTTTTGTCGAGTACCGGCCACTGTAGGTTTCGGGGGTCCAGTGGTGGATAAGACAATTGTAGGCTCTGCCCTCCAGGAGCTTATAGTTCAGTGGGGAGTAGAGATACTGAGAAAGTGCCAGGTGTGATGCATACTTTGAACAAGAAAATAGAGGGAGCGTGGGAGCCTCTAACGCGATCAGATGGAGGAGTTCTTGTCAGACATCTTGGGGAAGATGGTCTTTAATTTGAAGGTTGCATTTGGGGATTGGAGGCAGCAGATAAAGCAGAGTAAGGTTCCAGGGAGTGGGGATGCTGTGTTCCAGCCTCAAAGGATGCGTGTAGCCCCTTTGAGAGTTGAAAAAAGTTCAGTTGGTGGCAGTGGGGAGAGGAAGGGAGGGAGGGTGGGTGGGATCGAGGCTGTGTGTAAGGATTTGGGCTTTGTCCGAAAGGAACTGGGAAACTGTTGAAGAAAGCTGTATTATGTGAATACTATGAATACTGGGATATTAGTTCTCTATGGCTGCTGTAATAGATTGCCACACACTTGGTGGATTAAACAACACAGTTCTAGATGTTAGAAGTCCAAATTGGGTCTCACTGGACTAAAATCAAGGTGTTGGTGAGCTGTGTTCCCTCAGCTATAAGGAAGAATCCTTTTTCTTGCCGTTTTCAGCTTTTAGAGGCTGCCTGCATTCCTTAGCTTGTGTGCCCCTTTCACTAGGATGTGGACATTTTTGGGGGCCACGTTTCTTCCGACCACAGACATAAAGCCTGGAGGTGACACGATCTGATTGGTCTACACTCTGTGAGGACAGGAACCACGGCTCTTTTGCTCACGGCTGTATACCCTTGGCTTGATCGGCACTGTGCCTGGCACATAATAAATACTTCGCAGATTATTTGCTGAATCAATGAGGAAAAAGATATTTAATAACTTCTGGCTGCAGAGAGAAGAGTGGGTTGAATTGGGGCAAGAGTGGGTGCAGAGAATCCAGTTAGAAAGTTATTGTTGAAAAAAGATCAAAGTTGCCTGGACAAGGTGGTATCAGTGATTGGATTTGAGAGGCATTTAGAAGACACTCAACAAGACTTGGAGGTCGATTATATATGAGGCTGGGTGATGCTCAGATGTTTAGCTTGGGCATGGAGGAAGGTGCTCATGCCTTTAACCAACACAGGGAACCTGGAGGACAAGCAGGATCTCATGAGCTGTTGAGCACAGATCGGTATGGAGGGAGTTTGACTACCTGAGGTTGAGATAACTGTGTCCATCCCTAGCAGGCAGAGGCATATATGAGTCTGTGGCTTAGCAGAGAGGTGGAAGCTGGAGTTTAAGATCCGGAAGTCATCCCAGCATCTCAGTAGTTGTTCGTGGAAGTCATGGACTTAGATGTTGTCACGTAGAGGAAAATGGTAGATGGGGAAGGGAAGAGAGCCCAGACTAAGTCCCAAAACACCATTTCACAAAATCTGTTTCTCATTCCAATATCACTGCTCTATGTGGTTGAGACTCAGTCTTGGGAAAGGATTATTGTTTGTGTTAAGTGTTTCCCCTCTTGAGCTGTTTTTTTTTTAAGTAATTAATTAATTTATTTTAACGTCTTTATTGGAGTATAATTGCTTACAATGTTGTGTTAGTTTCTGCTGTATAACAAAGTGAATCAGCTATACATATACATATATCCCCATATCTCCTCCCTCTTGCGTCTCCCTCCCACCCTCCTTATCCCACCCCTCTAGGTGGTCACAAAGCACCGAGCTGATCTCCCTGTGCTATGGTGGCTTCCCAGTAGCTATCGATTTTACATTTGGTAGTGTATATATGTCCTTGCTGCTCTCTCACTTTGTCCCAGCTTCCCTTTCCCCTTCCCTGTGTCCTCAAGTCCATTCTCTAGTAGGTCTGCATCTTTATTCCCGTCCTGCCCCTAGGTTCTTCAGAACCTTTTTTTTTTTTTTTAGATTCCATATATATGTGTTAGCATATGGTATTTGTTTTTCTCTTTCTGACTTACTTCACTCTGTATGACAGACTCTAGGTCCATCCACCTCACTACAAATAACTCAATTTTGTTTCTTTTTATGGCTGAGTAATATTCCATTGTATATATGTGCCACATCTTCTTTATCCATTCATCTGTCAATGGACACTTAGGTTGCTTCCATGTGCTGGCTATTGTAAATAGAGCTGCAATGAACATTGTGGTACATAACTCTGTTTCAATTATGGTTTTCTCAGGATATATGCCCAGTAGTGAGATTGCTGGGTCGTATGGTAGTTCTATTTTTAGTTATTTAAGGAACGTCCATACTGTTCTCCATAGTGGCTGTATCAATTTACATTCCTACCAATAGCGCAAGAAGGTTCCCTTTTCTCCACACCCTCTCCAGCATTTACTGTTTGTCGAGTTTTTGATGATGACCATTCTGACTGGTGTGAGGTGATACCTCATTGTAGTTTTGATTTGCATTTCTCTAATGATTAGTGATGTTGAGCATCCTTTCATGTGTTTGTTGGCAATCTGTATATCTGCTTTGGAGAAATGTCTATTTAGGTCTTCTGCCCATTTTTGGATTGGGTTGTTTGTTTTTTTGATATAGAGTTGCATGAGCTGCTTGTAAATTTTGGAGATTAATCCTTTGTAAGTTGCTTCATTTGCAAATATTTTCTCCCATTCTGAGGGTTGTCTTTTCGTCTTGTTTATGGTTTCCTTTGCTGTGCAAAAGCTTTTAAGTTTCATTAGGTCCCACTTGTTTATTTTTGTTTGTATTTCCATTTCTCTAGGAGGTAGGTCAAAAAGGATCTTGCTGTGACTTATGTCATAGAATATTCTGCCTATGTTTTCCTCTAAGAGTTTTATAGTGTCTGGCCTTACATTTAGGTCTTTAATCCATTTTGAGTTTATTTTTGTGTATGGTGTTAGGGAGTGTTCTAATTTCATTCTTTTACATGTAGCTGTCCAGTTTTCCCAGCACCACTTATTGAAGAGGCTGTCTTTTCTCCATTGTATATTCTTGCCTCCTTTATCAAAAATAAGGTGACCATATGTGCATGAGTTTATCTCTGGGCTTTCTATCCTGTTCCATTGATCTATATTTCTGTATTTGTGCCAGTACCATACTGTCTTGATTACTGTAGCTTTGTAGTATAGTCTGAAGTCAGGGAACCTGATTCCTCCAGCTCCGTTTTTCCTTGGGCTGTTTTTATGAACATTTCTTATTAGGATGAACCCTGGGGTGTTGGCATGGAATATGGAAATCACATAGTTTTAGAAAACCCACTTAGTGATTGCTTGCACTGAAGTCCTTTGTAAGAGATTTGGAATTGGGGTTTAGTTATGTGTGTACTTATCAACTTTGAATGGAGGGTATGGTAGGTGCCTCAAAAGGCAGTAAAGTCTAAACAGGTATTTTCAGGGTTGGAGGACTGTATCCATCCTCACTTTCTTTCCTTGTTTACCTGCTTACCATGAATGATTGAACTGAGCTAGAAACCAGGGTCTGTGTATCCTGAGAGCCCAGGTCAAGAAAGACTATTGGCCCTTAAAGTAACAGTTTTGAAGGATGGAAAGGGCCAGGAAATTACCAGAATTCCAATACTTTACGCTGGGAAACTGGCTGAAGACTGGTTACCAAATCTAAATGGAAAAAATAAGATAGGATGTTCAGGGAACTTGCACTGAAGAGCATAGTTTGGAGTGGACAACCTTAGAATATATGTTCCTGGAGTTTTAAAGATTGAGAGAGGCTCAGGATACATCAAGTTTTTTGAGACCCTAAGTGTAAAAAACAAAACAAAACAAAAACAACAACAACAAGGGGAAGAAAGGTCAAAACAGCATTGCAAATATGCCAGAATACCCAACTTGACATTTTAACAAACAAATTCTTTATAACCCAAACACAAAGCCCACAATGCTGTATGTTTGTGTTAGGCACAAGATATTTATAAGTTTTATAAAAACTAATTCACTGTGTACCACAGGGGGGTGGCCTGATAATGCAACATGAGATCAAAGTTGTGTGATGAATGTCATCATCTTTCAACCTTGTGTGTCATCTCTATATGTCATATATGTATCTTGAAAGTCCAAATTTGAGACCCTGTGGTTGTGAGGCCAAGGTCAAATGCCCCTTTGGTGATAGGGCTTTGTACATCTTATCCATTATTTAAAACCCAACTAAAGTGTTCTTCCCGTCTCTTCAATGTTAATCAGGAGTCAATAAATGACAGGGAATGAGCTATACTAGGCACTGGAGGCACAAAGATGGATGGGATACAGCTCACTGCTGGAAGAGCTCACACGGCTGAGGACGCAGCCATAGCAGCAGCTAAAGCCAGTGCCGGGGGATCTTCCTCGCTCCTGCCATTTTTCCTTGAGTCTGAAGACTTGAAGATGATCTCATCTCCTCTGGCTCCTCTTGCATTTAAATTCTCTACCACTTTTTGAACAAACCCTATACATATTGTATTGCTATGAAAATTGATTGCACTTTGTTATAAATATTTACATATTATAAATTGTAAATCAACTATACTTCAATTTTTAAAAAATGCTTAAATTTACATTTAATTGCTTATAATATTGTGTCTTCACTGCAGTTGGGTGTGGTAACCAGAGAAAGTTCAGGACAACAGGACACAAAGAGAGCCATTCCTTCAACTTCTGGGTTGTGCTCTTCAACAGAAGCTTCTAGTTAGCTGTGATAGCTATTATTATCTCTACTTCTAGCACTCTGGGAGAAAAACTTTCACCTCTCCCTGACTCAGGCTGAGTGCCTGTATATACATTATCAAATCACTTATCTCACTCTTGTAAGAAGCTTCTTTATCTGCCAGGCTCACTCAGGAGCTCATTGAGCCCTCATATTTTCCTCTCTAGCACTGAGTAGCAGTCGGTGTTCCTGCCACGTTAGATGTTTGCTAAACAGATTAAGGAATTAAAGAACACCTTGTACTACATCAGGTTTCCCATGTGGATTAGGGTCAACTTACAAAATGATGCAAGGATCCCAGAAAGCACTAAAATAGTTGATAGCAATTGATTGTATTTCAACAATTACACCCCACTCCCCTTTTCCCACCCGCCCTATAAACATTAGCAAATGCACCCATGACTTCATGTTTCCATAAAAGGCCCAAATATGTAGCCAACGTTGGCAACCTTTTATTTTCAGTAAATATTTTTTGTGCTTTACTGCATGATTTGGCCAGTGGTTGATAGCCAGTTTCAGAGAATTTGGTAGCTGCTTTATAGGAAGGCGGATCATCTATGTTCCTTTAAATAAAGCTGGTTGCTTTGTGACTGGAGAAGGGACCTTGCCTTGTGGAACTGTCCAGACAATGAATTCACATTTTGGAGCATCTCTGGTTAATGTGAGATCACTGAGCCACGCTAGACACTGCCAGTGGCCATCAGTGCCGTCATCTGATTTCTGAACAACTCTGATTTCCCCTGACTTGGGAACCCCAGGCTAGTTTCACTCGGGCTCTGAAAACTGTCTCAGAATATCCTCCATCAATTGCTATTTGTATGGTGGGACATAAACAGCAAGGCAGGGTGGAGAAAACAAACAAGTTTATTGCACTTAAGTGTTACGGGAGCAGCGGTCACTAGTCGGGGGGGAAATACATTTTATTTTCCTTTCTTCATGTGCTTTTCTATAAACAGCAAAATATGCTGAACCAATTTTTCAAACAAAGTTGTAAAATCAGAAAATACAACGACCTTTAACAGTTGGTAGCATGAATTATCCGGGGCCACAAAGAAGTTTTTAACTCTTGAAACATGTTGGCAACGTGACAAATGAGGTTTTTTTCCCCCTTTCAGACCATTAAAAATAGCTTTTATAAACTCTTAACTCCCTCTGATGGGGAGCTCACCATTAATCACCTTTATGACATCTTATATTTAGGCCATGGATAAATCCATGGGTCCTAATCAACCACTTTCCTGAGGAAATTGGCCAAATCCCCACTGGAGGGGGAGATGAATCACAACAGCCGTGCTATTCAGACAAATCTCTTTTCAAGTGCCCTTAAAGCTTTTTTTCATACACCAGCGAAGAGAGCCACACAGGAAACAATAATAGTTTAATCTTTTGAAAAATTTCCTTCCTGCATTGCAGTGCTTTCAGACAGGTAGTCAGAGCCAGCCAAAGAAAATTAGCAGCCGCCCCTGCCAAGAGCAGGCTGCTACTTGAGGCTCTGAGCTCCCTGGCCCCTTCCTCCTCTTCACACCCCCAACCCCTGTCGTCTCCAGGTCTCCAGCCTGAAAGGGAGTCTTCTTCTGCCCCGTGGTGGCCCTCACTGACATTGGAAGAGCCCTTGGTGACTCAGTGTGTGTCTAGGCGTTTTTAAAGCATCTCTGCCCTTCTCCTCCCAGAGTTTGCACTAGGTTCTGGTTGGGAGGACATGTGTCATCTGGAGAAGCACATTGGGTTCTCAGGAAAATGCAATTTTTCACAAGATGGAGGGAGTCGTGGTAAATGTGTGTCTGCCTTTTGCTCGTGGAATTTTGCCAAATCTGAGCGAGTTCTGAGACTTGTGGGTTGGAAAAGACTTAGTTTCTGTAAGTTAACTTGCTTCACCCTCTGCCACCAGTGTGGGACATGAACCTTTAATAATGTCCAACAATTCGTTGCAGGCTTTGCTCGGGCTGTCGTAGACACTTTTCCTTAGGGATTTGGTCACAGTGCTTATGAAAGTCTTAAGCTGTACTTCTAATCAGCAAGTTCACTGAACTGTGGACAAAAAGAGAACCCCCCTCCCCCACTGACCCCCATAGGCCATTGACCTCTGGCTCAGGTTCTGTTGACCCATTGGCTGCCAGCGCCACCCCCCGCCCACTTGCCTCCCCTTACCCCACCATCTAAGTCTCCTGGCTCTCAATTTTGGCTTCTCACCCAACAGTCTCTTTGTCTTTTCCCTCGGCTTGGCAATTTCCTGAACGACTTTCAGGGCCCAGAATAAATTAATTGCATTTCTATCTCTCGTGTATTTCCCCCTCCCATGTTTGTGACTGTATAAAGAAAAATAATCTCTCTTTATGTAGACTATGAAATTGACTAATCTCTCAAATGAGGAGAGAGGGGGCAAAAGGATTCATTGGCCAAGTTTCCGACTGTCACAAAAGAAAGTGAACCAAATTAGTTATAAAAATAGTCCCTCAATGCCACCCATGGTGTCTAGGAATTCTCTGGATCCGTTCTCATGCATTTTCAGGACCAACAGAAAGTCCATGAAGTTGGGGTTTTCATCTCCTTTTCCTCCATTATCATGGATAACTGAAAATAAGCTTTGTAATATTTTCCTTAGAAAAGTGTCTTAGCCACTCAGGAACATTTTCTCAGCAGTCCAAGTCAGAAAATCAGCAGTCCATATCCACATCGTAGCTGAGAAGAGGCCCATGGTTCATGTTGTTGTAAAGGATTATCAACAACCAAGTGGTACCTTAAGATGTTCATCATAGTGTTATTTATAATAACAATACATTATGAAGACTTATATTTCCAGCAATAAGCCAATGTTATTATCAACCACATAACAGACATGTAACTGTGAAAATTCGTGTTTTCAAAGTACACTAATCAATGGGAATATGCTTACACTATCTAAAGGGAAAAAGGTAGAATATACTGTTTATACTATTTAATTCCAATTTAGAAAAAAGATCATTTCTGGTTAATGGAATTATAAGTGGTTTTAATTTCATTTTTACAACTTTTCATAATTTCTAAAATGTTTTTAATGCAGAAACATTGTTTTATACTGATATACAGAATCAGATACTATGTCTAATTGGCTTTGCTTGTTTTGTTTTATTTGGGAAGTTTCCTCCTTTCTGAATTTTTATTTGAAAGCTCTTAGAAGAAGAAAGGGTAAAGGGTAGGAAGAAAGAGGAGGGAAGAATGATTATTTCTGTATTTTGTCTTGAAAATTTTTGTGCTATATATTTTCAGTGAGCACTGTAGTGTTTCTTAAACACTGTATTTTCCCTGGAGTTTTGATACCAGCAGAGGATAAAGAAATTGAGATACCAACTTGTTAGGAAAAAATTATGCTGACTCACATGTTCTAAAGAGACGTTGGATTTATGATGTTACATTAAAGATGTCTTTGAGTAGTGGCATCACTGTATACATGATCTCTGATACAATAAAATTTGGCAAAGTTAAGATCTTTGAGAGATATTTTTGAGGCAACGTTAAGTTTTATCTTCTGGGCCCATGAAAGTTATGAATGTCTAGAATCTGATGTTTGATAAGAAATATCCCTACTATGCATAATTAAAAAGGGATATCTAAAGAGACTGACGGATGAAATAAAATATTCAGAATAAACAGGACATCACTGAATAGGAAGGAGGGGGCTTGTCAACCCTGGACAAGCACCTCTGTCTTTTTACCACTGCTCTTCCTGGATGCCTGTAGTCAGCTAAGCCCCGATTTGCCTGACATAAATTCATGAAAGTTTTGTGACATAACGAAGAAGGTGTGGCGGGGACCAGAGTGAGAGCCCAGTCTAAGCACTCAGAAACAATGCTGTGCCTAGGTCAAGGCCGTGTCAGTATCCTAGGGCTTTGCTTATTTCAGGCCAAAGTTCATGTGAGTCAGAGAAAGTTCTCCAGCCTCTGGCCATCACGGGACACTGCTTCTTTTGTTTAGTTGTTGAGGGAGACCCTGGCCCAGAAGACTCAGGATTGATTGCTCTTGAAAGCACAAGGAATCAAAATGTGATTTCCTGACCCCAGAAGACGTGTGTGGTTGTAGGTTCACTGTGTGGGGCAAGGTGAAGGAGGAAGTGAAGCTTGCCATGCTGGCTAGGTGGGGAGGGACAAAAATTCTTCTCTCTTCTTTGCTCCAGTCTAACTCAGGCTTCTGTGATCTTTCCGACAGCATGCCAAGTGTTCACCAAGGGACTCATTTTTCTCCTGGTCACACAGGAGACCACATTCCATGCCTCCTCATTCTCCACTGGCTAGACGTGGTCCAAGGAGGACCTCAAGGTCCAGAGGATGGTGGAATCGCCAGGAGAAAGGGGCCAGGGTCTCTGAGTCACCTTGTGGAAGGCTGCTGCTAACTGCCTGACCAGACTGTGATCAGACGAGTGGGACATAAACCTTTCTTAGATTAAGCTGCTGAGATCTAGGATTATTTGCTATAGTGGTTAGACTGTCTGACCAATACAAGGTGGTTGCCAAATCTGACTTTCCAATGGCCAGGATGCCCTCCTTGTTCTGTGCCTCAACTTCCTCATCTTTAAAATGGGAAACTCGTAGTACTTACCTCATAAGGATGTGGCAAAGTACAGAACTGTGCCTCATCCTCAGTGAAATGTCACCACTACCATGACTAGTACTACTACTATGGCAAGTACTATCAATACTATTACCTGAAGTAAGTGGTGGTTTATTTCAAGAAGGACTACCATTATGGAAGCACCCTAAATGTCCACTGATGGATGGATAAAGAAGATGTGGTATATATATAATGGAATATTACTCAGCCATAAAAAAGAATGAAATAATGCTATTTGCAGCAACACGGATGGACCTAGAGCTTATCATACTGAGTGAAGTAAGTCAGACAGAGAAAGACAAATGTCATATGATATCACTTATATGTGGAATCTAAAATAAGATACAAATGAACTTATTTATAAAACAGAAATAGACTCACAGACATAAAAAACAAACATGGTTACCAAAGGGGAAAGCAGAGGGGAGGGATGAATTGAGAATTTGGGCTTAGCAGATACACACTACTATATATAAAACAGACAAACAACAAGGACCTCCTGTATAGCATAGGGAACTATATTCAATATCTTGTAATAACCTATAATGGAAAAGAATCTGAAAAAGAATATATATGTATATATTTCTCTATCTGTCTATCTATCTAGCATCATCTATCTCTAACTGAATCACTTTGCTGTACACCTGAAACATTGTAAATCAACTATACTTCAAAAAAAAAAATAAAAGTAAAAAAGAGAAAAGAAAGGCTACCATGGATCTCATGCTTCTTGAGAGGGGAAAATAGGTTTCTTGATGCAAACCCATGTGAAGTACTAGCCAAACTATCAAAACAAACCTTAGATTAAGTCACTCAAGGATTATGCACATGGAACTGGTACATTACCTCTTGTTATGGAACTGGATGCCACCTAATGATTCACAATGGGTTTCGAGGGGAGAGATCATTTTGGGTTATGAGAAAATTGTTGAAGAGTTCATGGAGAAGCAATTAGTTATTTAATCTTTCTAGTTTATTTGGAAGTGGTGATCTCAACACACAATGAGCTTGGCCTTAGAAACTTAATTGCAGCCATAGAGGAAATTTGGCTTTTCAGTAGAGGTTTGCTTTGTGAAACTCAGGTGATGGGATTTTATTATTTATTTATTATTTACTTAACATCTTTATTGGAGTATAATTGCTTTACAATGGTGTGTTAGTTTCTGCTTTATAACAAAGTGAATCAGCTATACATATATGTATATCCCCATATCTCCTCCCTCTTGCATCTCCCCCCCCCATAGGTGATGGGATTTTGAACAAAGACAGTGTGACATCATAGTGACATCCTAACCAATCGATTAGGATAATTAGAACTGTTTCAACTGGTTAGCAGGTAAAGACTGATGTCTGAGTGCTAGGAGAGGGTAGTTGAGAAGTCTAGTGTTGTCATTACGAATGTAGGCTATGGAGTCACACCACCAGGGTTCACATTTTGCAATTTACCAGCTGTGTTACCCTGGGCAAGTTATGTAGTCTCTCTGGGCTTTTGTTTCTTCATTTGTAAATTGGAAATAATTATAATACCTCTCCTATAGGATTATGAGGAATAAATGAGTTAATACATTTGAAAAGCTTAGAATAGAATGATACTACTACTACTAATTATTATTATTATCATTATAAAACATTGTTTAGTACCTTCGTCTGGAACATAGCCATCTATTTCAAAGGTGTTAAAAGTTTAACACTGAACTTCAGTGAACTGTATTTGCCTGATTCAGTGGATATTTCAGCAGTGGAAGGAAAGTCTTCAGTGCCAAGATGATGCTGTGCACCATTTGCACCAAGATGCTTATTCTGATACTTTTTGTTTGTAGATACTTTTGCACCAACCCGAATGCTTTTGAAGGCTATTAACTGATGAGGAAGACTGGAGATAATAGAATCAGGCTGGTGGGCAGAAGCACATTTAAGTTGTTGATGCGTCTCTGAAGATGGAAAGAAGCTGTTATCTTCCCATCTTGCAGAGACGTATTTTCTAGGAAATTAATTTTTAAATTCTTTTTGCTTTTGTCTCTCCATTCTCCAAATCTTCTTCAAAACATAATTTCAAACCATAAGATATATATATATATATATATATATATATATATATATATATATACACTTAAAGTTTCTGTTTGGAAATAACTTCAAAGTTCCAGGAAAACTGCAACAAGAATATTTTCAAAGAACAACAAATATTCTTTACCTAGATTCATCTGTTGTGAACATTTTACTCCATTTGCTTTCTCATTTGTACTCTCTTCTATACGTATCCGTATACGCAGACACACAAAGTATTTTTTCTGAACATTTGTAAGTAAGTTACATATATCGTGACTTGTCATCCTTAAATACTTCAGTGTATATTTCTTAAGAACAAGAATAATTATTCTCTTCCATAACCACAGACCACTTAACAACTTTAGTAAATTTAACATCAATATCATACCTTTATTTAATATGCCATCCATATTCCAATTTTATCCAAATAATATATCCTTTATAATGTTTTTTCCTTCAATACAGCAACTAGTCCAAGGTTGCATTTAGGTGTGTGCCTGTTTAGTTTCCACAAGCCGTGTTTTAAATAAGACTGAACAGTGTTAAGCACTAGAAGGTTAGCTTTACTTTATTGCTCTTGAAAACAGAAGCAAACCACAAAAAGGAACCCTTGGCTGACCATCTTACTACCTCTGTTGGAGTTCTGGCCTTTTAAATGGTCAAAAGGCAGCAAGGTTCCATGAAGCCTGTTCTGAATCCACACAAGTCTACGTGAGAAGGGCATTCTCCTTCCGTCTTCCCATGTGAAGTGTAGCTATTAATTACACTAAGTGACAAAGATTCTCCTTGTTGCTTGATGGACACAAGGACGAATCTTTGTTACTGACTGCAAATAATAGTCTGGTGGTGATCAAGAGTCAGGCCAGGAAAACGTGCTCCAAGCCACACAATGGGCATATGGCACCTTCTTCTGCATCAACCCAAGGGGCTGCAGGGAAACAGAGTGGGTATTATTTGGTCAAGTTCCTCCTATAAAAATACAACCTCCATCCTTTTTGCTTGTTCAGTTCTGGCACTGGAACAACCCGTCTCTTTACATTAGTTCAGTTCTGTAGAGAAATGGTCATTTAGAAGGAAATACTTGGAAAATCCAGGCATGAATCCATTTTTAAAGTCACAACTGAATGATTGCTTTCTTATTGTGCTCCATGGGCCTGGAAAAATCATTCCTTTCTGTACATATTTTTCTTTTTTGCTTTGTATTTTTATTCTGCTGAAAACACACATATGTGCCAGAAATGAAAACATTTTCAAAGGGCAAGTTTCAAGGACTCCTAAAAATAGGACCTGTTGCCAAATATACATTTCCCGAATATGTAAATGACTGAAAAGGAGCACAATGAAAAGCATATGCTATTCAAATTTTCTTTAGAAAAACAAGAGCTAGAAGACTTGACTTTTAGCCCCGAAACTCTTTAAACTAGTGGTTTCCATTTAAGTTTTATCCTAAGTCTTCAGACATCATTCTTTCCATATTTGACATTTTTTAATCAAAACTGAAAAAAAGCTACTAAGAAGAATTTTTTTCTCCAAATGGGCAAATGTTATTTCATTACACCAGTCTGTGGCTTGACATGAAGTTTACAAGTAATTACCAAGGCTAAAAAAGGTAGAAAACACTCAGAACATCTGGGTCACTAGCGATTGCTTCCTAGACCCAAGGATGAATCAATGAGTTGGACAGTAAATGCAAATTTTTTGAGGTAAGAAGCTTTTAATTTCTTGCCTTCTGTGGTCTGCAATCAGGAATAACCTCAAACTCTTTCTGGAAAAAAAAAAGGCAGAGCTTAAATACATTAATTAAAATCAAAGATGTCAATGGTGAGAGGGATTTGCTTAGGATCCTGTGCCTGCTATACTTAAAGCCATGCCTTGTAATTTAGAAGATTTGTTATAAAAAATCCCACCGGTGAGTTACTACCTCAAATGCCTTGTTATTTTCTGAAAAAAATTTTTATCAACAACGAATCAACACATAATTATTATATGTCGTCTTGTCAAAGATCCCCAAACCTGAGTTGCCGTGTCCTTCCTGGGAAGGCTCTCATGGGGCTGGCATACCTCTGAGTTCTCTGGAGCTTTTCTCTCCTTCCTTCGGGGCTGTGGAGATAGTACTGGTCCACAAAATACAACTGAAGGTCTAGACCTTTTACCCTTGGAATTATCTTGCTTTCTCAGCTCTGGTTAAAATTTGCCTTCCATATCTTAATATTTCCACGATAGAGCATGGAAAAAGACACTTAGAAAAGGTTTCACCTTTGCTGTTAAAAAGTTATGACCTTTGCTCACATTTGCCAGAGAAAGTGGCTTATAGCACCATTTAACATGAATTATTAACTCCCAGATTAATAATTTATTAGAAACCTAACGGCCCTCGGTAGTGCCAGATCACACTATTGAAAGAAAAATGAAGAAAACAGCATAGCTCTAATTATAACAATTTGTTGGCCGTACTTGGAATAAGTAATGGCCTTTAGATTTTCTAAAGGATTTTTTTTTTAAAAAACCCTCTAATACCACCTGGCTGCAAAGTCAGACAAATTAATAATTCCTATAATGACTGGTGTAGATGTAGATTTTTTAAAAAATCTCTTTAACAAATACATATATATATAGCTTCCTTTGTGTCAACTTCTATTTGAAGCACTTGCACATACTAATTCATTTAATCCTTCTAACAACATCTGCATTGGACCCTGTTACTATTATCCACATGTGCCTGGAACTGTGCCCAGAGTCACAGTGAAGCCGAATCCCGCCTCTGTACCCTGACACCTAAATAAATCTCAGAGACAGAGTTTTGGGTGAAGTAGAAAAGAATAGCTTTATTGCTTTGTCAGGCGAAGGGGGCCACAGCGGGCTTATGCCCTCAAAACTGTGTTTCCCGACCTGGAGGGAGTCGTGAGGAGATTTATAGTAATTGTGCAAAGAGGGCGTGATCAGCTCATTGATATTCTTCTGACTGGTTGGTGAGCTAAGTGGGAGTCAGCGCCATCAACCATCTGGTTCCAGCCAGTCTGGGGTCTACGTGCTTGTGGGCAGCATACCATTAACTTTTCCCACCTGTTGGGGGTTTCAGTATTTGCAAAACGACTCAAAGATATTGTGTGTATCCCATGATGGGGAGCCAGGACTCAGCCCTAAGGCTGCACTATATTTTGTTTCTTTGAACTGTTCCTCCCTTGTCTCACATCCCCTCCCTTCCCTGATTAGCAACTGCTTGAACCTGCCGGTTGGAACTCAGGGAAGGTCATGGAGGCTGAATGAAGCCTATTTCCTGTAATCAAGAAATGGTGGACACAGAAAGGCTTTTGTGCCCAGGAGCCCCACAGGGTCCTGCTTGGTATCAACAGATACATGATAACTGGGTGTATTCATTTGTGTATAGGGCTACCGTGACAAAGAACCATAGCTGAGTGGCTGAAACAACAGAAGTGGATTGTCTCACAATTCTGGAGGCCAGAATTTCAAGATCAAGTCAGTTGGCTCCTTCTGAGGCTGTGAGGGAGAGTCTGATCCAGGCCTCTCTCTGAGTGTCTGGTGGTTTGCTGGCCATCTTTGGTGTTCCTGGGCTTGTAGAATCATCACCCAGATCTCTACCTTCATGTTCACCAGGCGTTTTCCCTGTATGTATGTATGTCTGTCCACATTTCTCCTTGATACCAGTCATATTGTGTTGAGGCCCACTCTAGCGACTTCACTTGTTTATCTCTGTAAAGACCCGATCTCCAAATTAGGTGACATTCTGAGGTGTTGGGGGCTTAGGACTGCAACCTAGGACTTTTGGGAGGCAGGGAGTGGGGCACAATTCAACTCATGACACTGGTAGAGCTGGGACTCAAACCCAGGCAATTTGGTATGGGTCTAAGCACTTAACACCATGCTAAGCTGCCTCCCATTATTTTTTTCTTTTGGTCTGTTTGAATACAAAAGCTCATAAAGGCAAGTTCAATTTAGAGCATCTTATTGATTGCATTCAAAAATTGTCCTTAGCATGGTGGCTCTTGTGGGCAATGTCTTCTTGAGCTCAGGCTGAGATCTGGTTAATTTAGGGGATCAGCCTTGCTTATAGCTCTAGTCCCTTTAAATTCTCTTCAAGCTCCAAGCCCACTGTGTTTTGAAATCTAAAAAGCTCTTTCTGCTCATTCTGCTTGACTCTGGAGTACATGTTTTCTTAAATCCACATTTTAAAGGCATTTTAAGAGGGAGAAGCCTAATTACTTCCTTTTTTCCTTCCAAATTCCTGTTCTTGGAGCCATGATTAGATAATAGAGCACCTCTCTACCTTGCAAGTCTATGTGACCTCATCATATCCTGAAATAGAGAGAAACCAAAAGGCCCACAACTTCTGCTTCTTTGGCCTTTCGACTTGACAAGGAGGCAAAGCTTGAAATCCCCTGCTCCTTAATGGAGGAGAGAAAAGAAAAAAGGGGGAGAAAAAAGAGAACCAGGAAACGTTAAAGAGCAGAGAAAAAAATTTTGCAAATAAAATAAAAATAGGTTTGGGATTTAGGAAATTGTGCTTTATTTCATCCTTTTCAAAGGAGAAAAGGGAGAGGTCGTACATGGCTATTCTCTGATGAAACCCTTCTTATCACTTCATTCCCCTCACCACCTAGCTCACTCTGACAGCTAGGTGAGATTCATTGTCAAGATCAGATTCCCAAGAACATATGGTACACTTGGCTCCCTACCTCAACATTTTTAGGATTTTCTCCTTTCTTTCTTTTTGTTTCTTGTCAGTGCAGACTTACTAGCATTTTAGTGCAGTTTCTGTGTCAGACCACTTGTTTTTCTTTTCTTTTGAAACAAAGGCTGTCATAAAATCATGCAGGAGGGTGCCAGGTAGATGACAGGAATTCATTCCTGTTTTGCTTGAATAAATTGCCCACCCCTGTTAGCGTGTTTACCAATTTGCTCTGTTCTGAAGGAGTCATTTCTAAATTGACTCTAAAGAGGACAAGAGGCACAGAGAAGTCATTTCAGAGGGTGGAATGCGTTCAGAGAGAAGAGAAGCAAAGGTCAGGGCTTTGTGCTCCTGCTGTGTTTTTAAAAGAGGGACATCAGACTTGTTTAGGAATTTCTGATTCAGGCATTGAAATGACTGGCCTAGAAGTTTGATCAGGCTCCTGCTTCCCTCACTCTTTCAGGAGCTTTTCTTCTTTGGGAGCCCCAACAAATGTCAGTTCATACAGAAACTAGCAGACTGGTGGAAAAGGGCCGTCATCCTTTGCTTTTCCCTGTATCCATGTTCACTGTAATATGACTTTGCAACTCTCCCATCAAGGGGTAGAGTCAGAGTCAGTTTCCCTTACCTTTGAATCTGGGCTGCCCTGTGACTTGCTTTAACAAATAGAACACAGCAGAAGTGAGGTGTGACATTTCTAAGCTTAGCACAAGAGCTCATCCATGGCTGTTCTTTCTTTGATCCCTGTCCAGATTCTCTGTGAATAAGACCAGAGTAGCCTGTTGGAGGATGAACAACCACATGGAACCAAGGTAGGATGTTTCAGCAGAGACCATCCCAAACCAGCCAGCCCCTGGCTGTCTCGGCAGCTAAGCACACATGCATGATGAGCGCAGGCAAAATCAGAGGAACCATCCAACTGAGCCCAGTCTAAATTGTTAACCTAAGGAATCATGAGCTAAATAAATGGCTGTTGTTTTAAGTCACTAAGTAAATTTAATCCAATTTTATGGTTTTTTGTTCACTTTTGTTGCCCATAACCCTTTGAGAGTCTCAATGAATATTTATGTATACAGAAAACCTAGCATTGTTGGTATCACTTCTTCTACTCATGACAGAGCGATCATTGCTCCTGGAGACTATCGTAAGTCTGTCTTTGATGTCACATTTGGGCTTCCTTCTTTGTAGTGAGAGATACAAGATGCAATATTTTTGTCCTTTACTTTGGATGGGATGTCCCAGACCCCTAAAATTTTACTGATATAGCAAGTCCTGAATCTTCATAGGGTTTGTCTCTCACCCCCTGGAGCACATGTGTCTTACTAAGGCCTCCAGTGTACTAGGTACTTCTTGTCCATCTGGCCAGACTAGAATTATGCTATAGATGTGATGTTCTGTGGGATGTCCAGATGTCCAGCTCTCTTCAGACTGCATTACGACAGAGGGCAGAAGAGCTAACATAGACCTTGGGCAAAACGGTAAAGGCATATTTTTGTTCTTTCAATTTGAATGCAAACCGTTTCTGATTTTCTTTTCTGATAGAGTTAGAGAAGAACACCTTCACTTCATCAAATCCATGGCTACATAGCATGTACCTGAGACCTATTAATCTCCCCAACAAAGACACCACGTCTGGTGTAACAGCAGCACCTGGGGCTCCTACTTAGTTGAGTTTGAGTAGTCTGCTGTCATCCTCCAGGATCTATCTGGTTCCTTCAGGGGCGAGACTGATGAATTAAGAGGAGACAGGAAGGGGACCACTACCCCTGTATCCTTTAGATCATTGAGGGTGAAAATAATTTCTACTCTCCTCCCCCGGTATGTGATATATATTTTTTGATTTAATATTATATTTGGGCAGGGTGGGAGGTGGCAGTTTCAGAAGTTTCCACTTGGTTTTCCCCACTATGATCATTCTTATCCCATAGGTCAAGAACTCAATGTAAGTTGGTTGCTCTGACTACCAATATGTCTATCCCAATTGTACTTTTGAAGATGAGGTAAATCATTGCCAGGTGGGTCTGTAGAACTGGTGGATACCCACTCGGTTGCATGTTGGTCAGATGCCATTATTCCTGGGCCCCATATACTCGCATTTTCACAGAAGAGCCATGATAATGCTTCAGTTCTCCAGCTATCAGTGTAAGCTGAGACCTCGTGTGCAATATTCCTAGACATATTTGAGTGTTTCTCTTGCCCAGTGTACAGTTACCTGAGTAAATGGCTGAGGTCCCTTTGGGTCAAGACTGGGGGCATCATTACCATGTTCATTTGCCATATGTTACAGGGTCTGTCCTTGGGGCTCCATCTCCTCTTTTTTTTTTTTTTAACATCTTTATTGGAATATAATTGCTTTACAACGGTGTGTTAGTTTCTGCTTTACAACAAAATGAATCAGTTATATATATACACATGTTCCCATATTTCTTCCCTCTTGCATCTCCCTCCCTCCCACCCTCCCTATCGCACCCCTCCAGGTGGTCACAAAGCACCGAGCTGATCTCCCTGTGCTATGCGGCTGCTTCCCACTAGCTATCTACCTTAAGTTTGGTAGTGCATATATGTCCATGCCTCTCTCTCGCTCCTCTTTAATCAATGAGTTATTGTCTGAAAACTGGCTCAGGGCTGGAAACTATGAAAAGGACCATGACCCTTAATGGGAGCAACTCCCTTTAGTCTCCTTGTCATGCAGCCTTGGTTCTTTTACAGGCACAAGGTGAGCAGTGCCCTTGCCAGCTGCTCATCTATTTTGCCCTAGGGATGCCTTGCTAGTCATTACAATACCTGCATCCACCTGGCTTTTGATGGTTAAACATGGTTATGCTCTGCTTCCTAGTCTCTCCTGTTTGGGGTCTTATCATCCCCATTGGTCTGGTGAGACTATTTCTCTAGCAGCCTCTCCTATCATCAACCCTGGCCTAAAGAAGAGGAGCTGCTCTGAACTTCCCAAGTGCTGCTAGTGACCCATCACCCACTCATCCTGTTGTTTTGTAAGTGGCCTATCATCTAGGCTTTCCCATTGAACATGGGTTTTCTGGTGGGTTTCCTGGTCTTCCATGATCTGTCCTCTCCAGCCTGCTCACCCAGAGGAGCTGTTTGATCTCAGGAATTCTGGCATTTGAACTCAGTAAGTTGGTCATTACTCTTTCCATGCTTTGAGGTGCCATCCCAGTAGCTAGTTTGCACAGTCTCCTGGGGTCCTTGCTAAAGAAGGTTAAACTCTAAGCAAGGCCAGTCTGCTCTGCCAAGGTCAGGGTCCTGGTTGAGAAGGAGCGAGACCTTTACATCTGGATGCAGGACAATGACTAGGAAGAGGAAAAGGAAGCATCCAGGGTGCAGTTTAAGGAGGTATTCACTCTTAGGTCCATGAAAGTGCAGGGAGTGAGTGGTTTCTGAAATTTTGCACCTTTTTGATCTCTTGAAAGTCTTGAATCTCCAGATTCCCCTGCACCCCCTGAGTCTACAGAAGTAGCCTATCCCTCCTATGAAGAGCTAGCACTTCCCTTATGCTTGGAGGCAGTGCAGAGACTTTGCCCCTGCAAGATAACCTGAGCCCCCTCCCCTCCTGATCCCTAGGTCTATAAATAGGTTTCATCCTGGCACACCCTAGCTGAGGATGTGCTAAACCAGATAATTGAGGAAAATAGCTGCAAGACTTAGGTAGCATGGACCAGCAAGACCCGTGGAATATACATGGGTCTGGTTCTGAGGGTTCTGGGTTTTGGAGCTTGGAGTATAAGGTTGGATAAGGGAGAGTTTAAAGATTTGGGAGTACTCTCCCAAGATCAAACTCCCTGGCAAGGATTCCAGGATAGTGTGCAAACTTGCTAAGAAGGACATCTGGGCAGTGCATCACTGTTCTACCGCCTCCTGTTCCAGATCTCTCCCAAAAATTGATTGGCAAATGGACTGGGATGAGGATCTATGGAACAAGGAATCTGATTCCTAGAATTTGGAGAATGAAAAGTCTATAATTAAGACTTTAAACCTGATATTGTTACCCCATCCCTGGTGCGTGCTCTACTCATATTAATGACTTGTTTACTGGCCCTACAAACAGATGCTATCCTTACAGTGTTGTCTGTATTTACTTCCTCATTTCTTGACTCTTCCATATTATTCCACTGAGCTCTGACATTGCCCTTATTCAGGTCCTCTTTCTGTTCAACAACCCAGTGGACACTCTTCATTCCCTACTGAAATGAAAACCCTATTTTCGTAACAACTGTCATCGGAATTCCTCATAGGAAGGAATTTGTCTTTGCTTGGTATAGTTGGCAGAATTATGCCCTCCCCCTGCCACAGATATCCACATCCTAATCCCAGAGCCTGTGACTATGTCATATTACATGGCAAAAGGGCATGAAGGTCACGGTTGGAATTAAGGTTACTCACCAGCTGACCATGAGCTGGGGAGATAATCCTGGATTATCTGAGTGGGTCTGATATGATCACATGGGAAGAAGGAGGTCAGAGTCAAAGAGAGTGATTGGGAGATGCTGTACTGCTGTCTTTGAAAATGGAAGAAGGGGCCACAAGCCAAGGATTGCAGGCAGTCACTGGAGCTGGAGAAGGCAAGGAAACAGATTCTCTCCTAGAGCCTCCAGAATGAAGGCAGCCCTGCTGACAACACGACTTTAGCCCGGTGAGACCCATTTTAGACTTCTGGCTTCCAGAATTATAAGATAGTAAATTTGTGTTGTTTTCAGTCACTGAGTTTGTGGTAACCTGTTATAGCAGCCATAGGGAACTACGACTTTGAGACACAGTTTGGGGCAGAGGGTGAGGAAGAATGGTGAATGTGTGTAGGCCAGAAGAAGAAGCCTTCGTCTGGGGAGAAGGAGAGAGGAGCAAAGGCGAAGAGGACGGCACTAGCCAGATGAAAGACTGGACCCACTGACTAGTTCAGTCTTGGTCTTCATTGCCATCCTGATGATATCCATCTCTGGTGACCACTCTCTCTTTCTACTCACTCCTTTTCTCCTTGGCTTCGTGTCATGCCACACCTGCAGGAGGAGACATCATGTCAGAACTTGGCCAAGTTCATCATTCCCTGGTAAATCCAGGGGTCTTCTTGGACCTTCCCTAGTCTAACTAGAATGACCCAGTTGTGTGCCCAAAGACCCCTCTGCCACTGCATTTGTATTGGATTTCCTCCTGTCTCTGACTTCCACACCCCGCTATGGGCTCCCTGAGATGGGTCTTCATCATTTAGGCTTCCGGCTCTTACCACAGTGCCTGCACAAGGCAGATGCTGAGGAATGCTTCGTCAAATGAATAAACTGATGAAGGGATGGATGGGTGGAATCTGAATTCAACCATAAAAAGGGCTGATAAATGATTTGGGTCCAGGAATTAAGGCTGATAGGTGGGCCGTTGGCGTTCACAGGTGCCATGATCAGGGCCCATTATGAGGGAGCCTTTTCTGAAACCAGCATCTGTCCCCATAGGCTTGTCCCTATGGTTCAAGGTGTCAACTTGAAGCACAGCTTCCAACCGAGTGAGGGGACTTCTGCTGGCAACTCTAAACCTTCTGTGGTGCAGAGATGGGGCTGGAGTGGGAAACTGTGCTGTATATAGGAGAGGGACAAGAAATCCAGTGTGGTTGCTGGTCACCTTTTACCAAAAACCAATTTCTCTTTGGAATCTGAGGCAACTTATTTGAGCTATGTTAGAGGTTGAATTGAGTACCCTAAAATTCATATGTTAAGTCCTAACCTTTAGGACCTCAGAATGTGACATTGTTTGAGATTGAGTCTTTACAGAGGTCATCAATGTTAAAGTGACATCATTTGGGTGGGCCCTAATCCAGTATGACTGGTGTCCTGATTAAAAGGGGAAATTTGGACATAGTAACAGACAGTGACAGAGGGAAGATACATAGCTATGAAGACATGGGAGACGATGACCATCTACAAGCCAACAGGAGAAGCCTGAAGCAGATCCTTCCCTCCAGGCCCTCAGAAGGACCCCACCTTCTGACCCCTTGAATTTAGACTTCCCACCTACCGAACTGTGAGACAATACATTTTTGTTGTTTTAGCCACTCAGGCTTTGTGGTACCTTGTTGTGGCAGCTGTAGCAAACTAATACAAGCCAGATAGCCAAACATATGTATTCACTTCCAGAAACTTGTGCTCATTCATAGAAATGCTGAGGGTCTCAATCACAAATCCTAACTGAGAAAGTGGGTCCTCTTGTCCCCTTTCTGTTTATGATTGAGGTTAAGAATCAAAGATCCCACCATTGTTGGTTGTGCTTATAGCACCAGGGCCAAGAGGAAACCATGAAAATACAGCAGCCCCACCAGGGTGGGAGGTGGAAGGTCAGGGAAGAGTGGCCTATTACAGTGTCGACTTTCTGAGAAGAGGAACTAAATGTTCATAATCTTATTTTCTCCAAAGACAGGTAATGATTATAGGGCCCCAACTTCTGGAAAATAAGATGCTCCTGTGAATGATTACAAAGATAAACAAAGTTAAAGAACAGGTTATAAATGGGGCCAATGCTTGGACCATGACTCTGATACAGGTTGTATCTCTAACTAGATTCCCCCAGCTCTGCCCTCCCCCATTTGTATGACTTCCTCATATTCCCAGCATCGCTCAGCCTCAACAGCTCTGAAAGGCAGAACCTAGGAAAGGAAATGAAGAGGTTTTCTTCTCTTTGTTTCTGAAACATTTTGGAAAGACATCTTAATGAAAGGAAGTTTACAAAATGCATTCTTACACGTGATGATGTTCCCCTCCCTTCTGTGAAATGATTTCATTTACTTAATGGAGCCTTTTTTTTTTTTAATGCCTGATGCTGACCTGACCTAGGGAGCTTGACCTGACGGTGGCTTACAGTGCTGCCATCTCACTCTGACCCTTATTTAGGGAGAGTCATTCTGTTCAAAGTGTCGAAAGGGAAGTTCATTTCCGTTCATGAAAACTCCCAATTCATCTCCTTTGGTAAATGCACTGGGATGAATAACACTGTCTTAATGAAGGCTATAGATGGGTAATTGTGCTGGGAAAAACCAAATTGTAAATGCGAGATGTTAGGAGGCTAGATGTGTCTTCACAGAAGGTGTCTTATGTCTCCTGGGCACAGTTATGGGGACCATGGGATGGGGCAGAAGGAAAGATGAGAGGGAGACAAAGTGTATGCAGTTGGGAAAGAGAGGCAGCTCTGGTCGATTTGTAAGGGACAAAGATCATAGGCCGGGTGCCCCCGGGTTCTAGACAGGATAAATCACATTGCAGAGCAATGTCGTTAAGAGAAGTCAAGTTACAACAAATAGTAATGGTGGCCTGAAGGAAAGGGAGCAAGCAGCCAGTGCCAGGAGCCATAGCTCATGTTTCCAAAGCACTGGTTTAAACTCACTTGTGCATGATGATGTGAAGAGATCTGATAGAAGGGGAGTTTCCACTCCTAGCCCCTAAGAACAGGGAAGCCAGTTTATCTTTACATGTTTAGAATGATAAAGTACATATTTCTGAGTGATGTGACGTTTGGGAAGGGACAAGAAGTGAGGGTGGACACAGATTTTCTGCCTCACCCACCAGATGGGTGGCTCCATACAGGAGTCAGTCTGTGCTTACAGGTTATAAGACAAGCTATTGTCAGTGAGATCAACTGGAATTCTCCCTGACAGACAGGAAGGGCTAACAACTCGTGGAAAGTGTTCAACTGGAACTCTAGAGGTCAACCTGTTTCTCTGGATTGTTTATCCATTCACCATGGTGTCTTGGAAAAGTCACCGAACCTCTCTGTGTTTCACTTCTTATTCACAGTAAATGAAAAAATAATATTCACTCCACTTATCTCCCAGCATAAATATGAATATAAAACCTTGAAATAGTCTAAGGTGATTTTAAAACATTGTTTTAGAGTTACAGAGGGAAGGAAGAAAGGAAGGAGGAAAAGAGGGAGCTAGGGAAGGAAAAGGAAAGAAGGAAGGGGGAAGGGTGTTTTAGCCCATTCAGGCTGCTATAACAAAAATGCTTTAAACTGAGGGGCTTATAAACAACAAAGATTTATTTGTCATAGTTCTGGAGGCTGGGAAGTCTAAAATTAAGGTGTCAACAGACTCAGTGTCTGGTGAGGCCCATTTCCTAGACTGCTGTCTTTTCTCTGCAGCCACACATGGTGGAAAGGGCAGGGATCTCTCTGGGGTTCTTTTATAAGGGCACTAATCCCATTCATGAGGGCTCCACCCTCATGACCCAATAACCTCCCAAAGTCTCCACCTCCTAATACCATCATTTTGGGGGTTAGGATTTCAACATATGAATTTGGGGGAACATAAACATTCAGATAATAGCAAAGGGGAAGAAAAGAAGGGAGGAAAGGAGGGAAAAATGAAGGAAGGAAGGGAAGGAGGAAAGGAAGAAAGAAGAGAAGGAAGGTGGGGAGGGAGAGAGGGAGGAAGGAAGGAAAATAGTCACTTGAATCTCATCTTTGCTCTGTGTTGAGATTTCTGAATTAATTCAGTGAAAGTTGGGTGCTCTGGAGGAGCACAAATAGAAGCTCTCAAAAATCTGTTTCTTGAATACCTAAGTTACAAAAATGTTGAGAAGCACAGTCACCAAATTTATATCTTGTGTGAAAAACCTGAAATCCCAACCTCTGGAAGCTTAATCACTTTATGTGTCTTAACCTCCTTTGTTGTTGTTGCTGTTGGCTGCAGCCATCCTTAAACAATCAGGATTCTCTTTAAAGCTTCAGGACCGTGAACATAAATCATACCAATGCTTTCTTAGGTCAGTCTCCCAAGGCAATATATAAAAGCAAAAATAAACAAATGGGACCTAATCAAATGTACAAGCCTTTGTACAGCAAAGGAAACCATAAACAAAACAAAAAGACAGCGTGCAGACTGGGAGAAAATATTTGCAAATGATGTGACTGACAAGGGCTTAATTTCCAAAATATACAAACAGCTCACACAACTCAATAACAAACAAACACACACAAAAAACAAACACCAAACAACCCAATCTAAAAATGGGCAGAAGACTTAAATAGACATTTCTCCAGAGAAGACATACAGATGGCCAAACAGGCACATGAAAAGATGCTCAACATTGCTAGTTATTAGAGAAATGAAAATCAGAACTACAATGAGGTACCACCTCACACCGATCAGAATGGCCATTATTGAAAAGTCTACAAATAGCAGGAGAGGGTGTGAAGAAAAGGGAACCCTTCTACACAGTTGGTGGGAATGTAAATTGGTGCAGCCACTATGGAAAACAGTATGGAGATTCCTAAAAAAGCTAAAAACAGAGTTGCCGTATGATCCTGCAATCCCACTCCTGGGCATATATCTGGAGAAAACTCTAATTCAAAAAGATACATGCACCCCAGGGTTCATAGCAGCACTATTTGCTATAGCCAAGACATGGAAACAACCTAAATGCCCACTGACAGATGAATGGATAAAGAAGATGTAGTACATATATATAATGACATATTACCCAGCCATAAAAAAGAATGAAATAATGCCATTTGCAGCAACACGGATGGGCCTAGAGATTATCATACTAAGTGAAGTAAATCAGAAAGAGAAAGACAAACACCATATGATATCACTTATATGTGGAATCTAAAATATGACACAAATGAACTTATCTACAAAACAGACTTATAGACATAGAGAACAGACATGTGGTTGCCAAGGGGGAGGGATGTATTGGGAGTTTGGGATTAGCAGGCACAAACTATTATATATGGAATGGATAAACAACCAGGTCCCACTGTATAGCACAGGGGACTACGTGCACTATCCTGTGATAAAAGATAATGGAAAAGAATATGAAAACGAATGTTTATATATATTTATATATACATATATATATGTGTGTGTGTGTGTGTGTGAATCACTTTGCAGTACAGCAGAAATTAATAGAACATTGTAGATCAACAATACTTGAATAAAATAAATTTTGAAAAACTGCAGAACTGTGCAATATACTTTAACCATGGAGTCCTAACCACAAAACCCATCACAAAGCGTGGCAGAGCAGATAAGCAGTAAGAGGATATCTCTGAAAGACTAAGATGAACATTAAATTAATCAACCAATACTCTGGGGGGAAATGTCCACTAATTTCAAATATTTCATCTCTGGAAAATCAATTATTATTATGTTTATTGATGTTGTATTTGTCACTATTTTCAGCCATTTCCCCTGATGACATGGGCTAAAATAAGAACATTGTTGTAAAAGAGATTAGACATGTTCGATTCTGTTTCTAGACTTTCCACCTTTCAGCTACCTGGGGTTTGGGAGAGAAATCAACTGCCATAGGGCAAAGGCTGAGCTTGCTTTTCTTTGTTCCTTTCTATGGTGATCCTTTTTGCCTCTATGAGATTTTAAATATTTAGTTAAACACCAGCTAATGCTTTTTACTCACTGGGCAGGATTTTGGAGACATGTGTGTATAAAGTGACCACTCCCTTTTCAGGCCAGTAGGTTTGGGGTTAGGAATTTGTTTCCTTCCCTTCCAAAGATTCTGAGGGCCTCTCCTTCAATCTGGGGTTGAGTTCCTCAATGACAGTCTCACAGAAAGAGGCTTCCTGCTGGTGTGCTTGATCCCCAAATGGCCCTGACTCACCTGTGAGTTAACGCCAGCCTGTGCCCATCATTCCAAACATAAGGATTCATTCCCTAGCGAATGGCTCTTGTCCTTCCTGGAGCACTTGGTGATTTGGAGATCTCATAGCAGTGAGCAAGACAGGTTTGTCGGCAAATTGACAAAATGCCGATCATTCTCCCATTTGGTTGCATATATATTTGCATATACAAATATGCAAAAATACAGTTGTATATATGGCTTATATAGAGCGATAGAAGAATGATTCTAGAATCACAGTCCATGTTCCGTCATGTTCCATTAACTGGGAGAAATTGGTAGTGAAATTATATATATGTATATCTCCTAATATATGCCAGGCATCATGCAAAGAATTCTGGGAAAATACAAAGATGAACTGGATCAAACTCTGTCTTCAATGATCAATGAGAACACAGTCTAGTGAGGACATTATATGGTTAAATTTTAGGTTTATATGTATAGATATGTTAATGTACCCCAAATCAAAATATAATGAGGACAATTTCTAAGTGAAGCCCTCAGATAACAAATGTATTTATAAACCCTATATTAGCTTTGGGTATTTAAAAATAATGTCAGCTTGCTGTAACACATTTCAATAACATGGAAGCTTATAAAGTAAGAATAAAAGCTCCTTCTCTCCTGCAAACTCACTCCCCAGTGGTGTCTAGAGGTTCCCTGTTTGGTATGTGTTCTCCCAAATTTTGTTTGCCTGTAAAACATAAAAATAAGGCATATATATGGCGGATATCTTTGTTTGCCACCATCTCATTCTTTCAAAGGACTTTCAGGACTGCTTAATGTTTCATATCTTGAATGTACTAGAATTTATTTAACATTCTCTTGTTGGTGGACACTTAGGTTATTGCCAGTTTTTTTAAATTTTGTATTACTCTAAATGGATTATGAATAAGCAAGAACTTGTTATAGCGGGAATACTAGCATTGTAAATGATATCTAAGCAATGTTTTGTAGTTGACCATTGAAGCTTTCAGTAGAGAAGCGATAAGGTCCAGGGTGTATATTAGAAGGAATCAAGGTTGGGGCTGAGTTGGATTGGAGAGTGACTCCAAGCAAGGAAGACCAGTAGACTGTTTATGCAGTCATTTAGAGGAGAGATACTGGAGATTTGAGTTCGGACTATGGTAGTAGTAAAGGAGAGGAATGATTCTGGAATCAGAGTCCAGATTCCATTAAGTGGGAGAGATTGGTGGTGAAGAAGAATATATTAGTTCCTAATTACAGTTAGGTCGAAACTGCTGTCAACTCTTGACTTTCTAGTGGTGGAACAACTATGGCTAAGACTCAGAAGACAGCTAGGACATGCTTGTGCTTGGCAGATGTTTACCGAGTCTCCGCCCTGGAGATTGGTCAGGTCCTGGGGTGAAGGCAGGAGGTTGAGCCAGGTAGGCCAAATGGAGTTTCGGTCTCTCTTTCCTGCTGACATCAAAGGCAGCTCTTCTGCGTTTTGGGTCCATCCTTCCCCGCTTAGCAGTCAGCCAACAATGAGTTCTCTCACTCAGCTGGAGAGGTAAAGGATCCCTGGTCACTGCTCAGTCTTCACCGTGGTTAATTCAACCTCAAATAATCAAGATTTGACCTTTTTCAGGACGTAAAACTGACAGGAGCTGGTGACTGATTAGATATAGGAAAAAAAGGAGAGTGAAAGATGGTTGTGAGATTTCAAACCCAAATAAATGGGTATATTATGGTGACATTAACTGAGAGAACTTGGAAAAGGGATCAGATTGTTTTTTGGTGGAATCAGTGGGGAAGAAATGGATTTAAATTTTAAAATGCAAGATGGAAAATGTACAATTGGAAAGTGAAATTTTTGCATTGGAACTTTGTAGAGAGTTCTGTCAGAGCCATCATCACATGGGTGATGAACTTTCCCCCGAAAAGCTTTGAAGAAAAAGTTGGTGAAAGTGCCTTGGTGAACAGCAGCTTTTGGTTATGGGTAGAAAAAAGAGTGGTCAGGGAGAGTTATCCCCAAAGCCAGAAGAGGCTGCCATTTCAGAAGGAAGGTGCGCTTCACAGCGTTAAATGCTGTGCTGGGATTGACAGGACCATGCTGAGAAGGAGCCATCGGATCTGTTGGCTGAAGATGGGTGCTCTTTGGAGCACAGCTCCAGGGACAGGCCAGAGGGGCAGCTTGCTGTGTGCCTCCCCGATTTTTTCATTCTGGCTATAGAACTAAATCTTGTGATACATGATGATGCCGAGAAAATGCTCATCCTTTTCCACTGAAAGCATTTTCCCTGTGATTGTGCTTGAGTTGGCTTTTGGTTTTATTATTCTGAGGTTGTTTATAGTAATGAAATGCCCAACAACTGGTAGATCACTTAATAAGATAGGGTCAGTATTCTAATATTAAATGGCCAGTGTTACAATATTTTCCTTGTAGCAAAGCAATAACATGTGGATACATGGAAATAGCCAGTTGTTTGTTCAAAGGTACCCTGCAGTACCAGACACATCCCATAACTGGGAACCTGGCAGGGTGGAAAAAGCCATATCCTTCTTTTCTACAAACTGCAGTGTTAGAGAAATAAAAGACTGGATCTTCTGAGTTTCCTCAACCAGAGATGGAAAGTTCAGTCGTCAAGGTGTGGGATTTTTCCAGATGGGTCTGACGAATGATTAGAAGCTGTTGGGGAAGGTACACCTGGCTTGCACTGTAACAAATAAGCAAGATTTCTTATGTTGGCCTCATGAAATGTTGTGTGCACACAAGAGGGAAGGTTAACCCACAGAGGTGCGCTCACCTTTAAGACTGTCAAATATTTGAGTTGATAACAACACTTTGAGCCGATAACAACACTTTGAGCCATAGACGAATGAAGTATGGTATACAACCCTCTAATGAACTGGCAATATTATCCATGTCTGATAACCCTAAAAAATTTAAGGATTCATCTGTTCATCTCATCTAGAACACGCGGGAGCTTTGTTGGATTAGATTTTGAAACCATTTCTGCTGTTTATCAATTAATGGCATTTAAAGGACATATTTTAAAAGGACAATCAAATTTATAAATAAAAATTTACACTTGGTAGTAAATTTCAGTGAAATTCACTTTCTGGGTTCAAAATGTGTTTTATAGATATTCTGATACTGTGGGATTCTCTAGGAATTTAATCAGAGATTTGTATAGTAGGCTGTTAAAATTGAGAAGAGTGTTAGAAACTATCTAGTAACCCATTCTCTTAGAGGAAATTGAAGCGTTTAGAAAGGGGAGGACTGGCTCAAAATCACATAGCCAGTGGCCAGGCCAAAATTCAGCTTTCTTGACTCTCAGTCCAGAGCTCTTTTCAAAGCACCATGATGTATCATATAGAAACAACTATATATATATATATATACATATATATATATATATATTTTTTTTTAAGAGCATATTTTCAGGGCATTCACACATAGAACATTCACAACCATATACAGCGGCTCTAAATAATTTGGACTTGCGAGACAGTATGAAGTGCTTTTTTAAAAATCATTTTTGGGGAAGAAAGAGTATCATATATTCATAGACAGATAAATTACTGTGGTGTCCCTTCCGGATATGCCTTTCTCTATTCAGAAAGTAATACTCACAGGCCCTCTGTAAACCCACATCTCCGCAGCCCCTGTGCCTTCCTCACCTCACGGTGAGGTCATTGCCCTTCCTTCATGTCCAGGACAATCATGTGCCCACCCTCCCTGAAGGCAGATGTCCCACCCCTGTGGGTGGTGTCATGAAGAGTGTCTAGGGTGATACATCACCCTAGATGATGAGTTCCTGTTGGGAACTCATTCCACAATGAAGAAGTGTGATGCATTGATGGGGAGTAAGGAGAGCTGGGATAGGTCTGTGACTCAAGACATCAGGGTCTGCTTGGGAAAGATTCATAACAAGTGTGACTTTTTTCAGTCTAACTTGAAGTTCAAGTTTAACTTGAAGTTCACGTTTAACTTGAATAGTAATTGTAAAAAGTTACTGAAGTAATAAAAGAGAACAAAAGGACTTACGTGACAAGCAATAGATCCTGGTGTGTCCCCCCCCACCCCCTCTCCCCATCCTGCCCCTCCCCCTCTCTGAGGGCTTTACCTTTAACTGCTTCTGTTTTGGGTTACTTTTGATGGTCAAGCCCATATCTCTAAATAATACACCATGCCACTTGTTGTTATCCCCCCTTGCCCACCTTTCCTCCCTGTCCAATTAAAGCTATATTACTACCTTTTCCTCTCTTGCTACTACAGAAACTTCCTCTTTAGATGAATGAAAATAAAACTGAATCCCAACCGTATCTCATTTATAAAGGTGACTCCAGATAAATTAGAAACGTAAACGTCAACCTATTCTATAAAAATAATAGAAGAAAACACAGGAGACTATCTGACTTAGGGGTAGGAGAAGACTTCTTAAACCAGACCTCAACATCACAACCAAATGTAAAAACTTAGTAGATTTTATTACATCAAACTTAAGAATCCAGTTCATTGTAGAGTCTCATAGAGACATCGTTATTAGTCAGATGGCAGGTTAGAAGAAGATATTTGCGGCGTCTAAAACTGGAAGGCTTATGCAGGATAATCAAGGAATTCCTACATGTTAGCGTGAAAAAGTCAAAGGAACCAAGAATAATGGATATAATAAATCAGTTCAGAGGAGGGGAGAACTGAACAGCTAACAAGTATATGAATAAACATTTCAATTCATTAGGAAGCAGAGAAATGAAAGTTCAAAGAACAATGAGAGACACAGCCAACTGGCAAGATTGGGCAGTTGAGTGGTGCAGTTGCACGTTGGTGCTCCAGTAGCAGACAGTGCAGTGAGACGGAGTTTATCAGGGATCAGCACCTGAGACAGGAGTAGGGAGGATGCAGTATTGGGCAGAAGAAGTTGAGATGTGATGCACGCAGGGCAAAGCCTTGGCCAATCAGCCAGGGCCTCTGGAGCGGAAATTACCCTTCAGTGTTGCTGACATTTGGCTGAAATAGCTGGCCTGGGAAGGTAAGAACTGCAGCCAAGTCTTTATCTATATGTGGCCTTGGTCATATAATCAACCCCAAGAGGCTAGAGACCACATGTTCCACAACGGAGATGGACCCTGTGGGAGCTGACAGCTGGAGGCTGACTGTGGACCACACTCCCTCCATCCTTGAAGAGGGATCTGAGCTGCACAGCTCTGCATCTGTCATAGGCATGGTGTGTGTGTGTGTGTGTGTGTGTGTGTGTGTGTGTGTGTGTGTGTG
>NW_021703767.1:9511923-9557473 GCF_005190385.1 Monodon monoceros
GTGTGTGTGTGTGTGTGTGTGTGTGTGTGTGTGTGTGTGTGTGTGTGTGAGTGTGTGTGTGTTTGTACTGTAACTCTTCAACTGTTTTTCATACTGAAGACTTATGAGGCCACTTTTAAAAGCAGTAGTCAGTCGTTAGGCTAAGTAGGTGTGTTTCTTCTATTCCAGAAATTCCACTCCTGGTGATACATATCAGAGAAATTCTCCTAAGGGTCTATGAGTGGACATGCAAAAGAATATCCATTGCAGCAGTGTCTGTGCTGGAGTTGAACACATCTGAAGTGTTTGTCACTTGGGAAATGTGTAAATAAATCAAGGAATATTATCCAGATGCCAAACTACGCATAAACACATCAGAATGAATAGACTTTAAAAACTTAGTGCCGAGTAAAGAAAGTAAAAACGCAATGTCAACTTTAGCACATTACCATTTATATAAATTGAAACTTTGTAATTCTCAAGGGTACATACAGACTCAAGAATACTAGTCAAATACAATGGGGTGACTGCCCATGGTGGGAGAGAAAGATGGTTATGAGAATGGGAATGAAAGGCAACCAGTCAATCAATCATAATTCATCACAAACTGACGACCAGAGTGTGCCACTAAATGATGCCATGCCATTACCTAGGAGTATGATTAAGTTAGTTCTGTGCATCTGAAGCTCCAAGGGGTAAACTAAAGAAAAAAATAGTGAATTTTTCCTGGCCTCGGGTGTGCGCCTGCATCTGCCACTAATGCTGGGGCAGTTTGGTCACTAGCGTCATCACCTGGCTGCTCTTCGTCACAACTCTAGGCCACTTCAGCTCGTTGGCCTGTTCACCACGGAGTCTCATGGGAACTTCTGGATCTTTCTGTGCCTTGCTGCTTAGGCCATGGAGATCTGGGGTGAGAACTACTTCAGAGGCTCCAGACCCCACTCTGCCATTTCTGTTCTAGTGAGACTACCTCATGTTGCCTTTGGGCATCCCACAAAGTGGTCTTCTCCCAGAATTCCAAATAGGAATTGAAGCATGAAACCCTCTTTTTTGGGGTTCCCCTAAAACGAACTGGCATTTGTATTATCTTATCTCTCCTACCTCAAGGCCATTTGGGTAGGGGCTGGGCTTATTTGGGATCTGGGCAGCACCTTAACTCTGGCCTCATTCCCTGGGAATCCCTCCAAGCTTCTCTTGGCAAATCTGGAACAAACACGTTTATCTTTCAGGTGTAATAGGAGCTACCATCCTTCTTGGTTTTTTTGCGCTCTTTGTCTTTTACTCTTCCTGGTGCCCCCCAGCTAGAGGACTTTCTAGAATGAACCTGTTCAGGAATGTTTCAAGAGTTCTATTTGCATTTAAGAAGTAATACATGAGTACTGAGACAAGTTTGAAAGTACTGTAGTAAAGAACAAGAAGAAAATAAACAGATACATAATATCTCAACGTCTGAAAGACCATTGTCAAAATTTAGGGGCAGTTATCTTTTAGTCTTCATTCTGAGAACCTTATTTATATACTTTCTGGGAACCTTATTTGTATACTTGAAAGTGTAGTATATATGACATAGCATATATGTAATGTGCCATAAGCATTTTTTCCACGGCTAGAAGGTACTTTATTAAATCATGCCCCTCCTGTTAGAAAATCAGTTGGCTCCATTGTTTTTGGCCATTAAGAGCTACAGAGTGATGGACATGGACATTCTTGATCACAATGCCTTTTCTGCATTCCAGATTATTTCCTTAGACTGAGAAGTAAAATTATTGGGTCAAAGGGTATAAACATTGTTAAGGCTTTTTATCTATTTTACTAAATTACTTTCCTGAAAGGTTAAGTCAGTTTATCTGAATATGTATAAGGTTTCCACGCAGATAGGACCATTTTACCCATCCTCGCTAGCATTTGCCAAACAGCTTAGTTGTTACATGAAAGGATTATGAAAATGGTGAACTTGAAAGACTCCAGAATTAAGAAGTAAAAGTGTCCAAGTCATAACAGATTTATCTCTCCCTAAGTTTATTATTTTGGGGACTGTGACACTGTCAGAAGATTGACAGTCCTCTCGATTCCATTTGTTCTGTAGCTGTGCCTTGGTGACCAGCCAGCTTGGCAGTAAGTTGGCAATGTTTAATAAGATTGTCTTCCATGATTGAAACAAATGACTCTGTTTTTGTCATCAGAAATGGAACCTTTATGCATTTGTTTTAGTAATACAGGATCTGACATCATTAATAATCTGGGCTCGTGACTCGCGCTTGTTGAATACAATAGATGAATGAAAAATTTAATTTTTTAGTAGATCATAAAAGATGTGCCAATAGATCAAAAATAATTTAGGCAGAGTACCTCTGATGCACGAGACAGTCCATTGTCTCTACTTTTTTATTAGGCTGGCATGTACGTGCTGCTATCTTTCTTTGTGAATCCTCTCAATGCCATAGTGTCGTATTCAAAGACTTGCCTTAGTTGGTCTTATCTCTCCAGCTTTCTCTTCCATTACCCTCCACCATGGCCTTGTTTGGCCAACCAAATCAATCTGTGTAATGTCCCCCGAGGATGAATTGTGAATCCCACCTTCATGTTTTTCTCTCTGCTGTACCTCCCGTGAGGGATACCCTTTCCTCACGGGCAATCTGTGTAATTCCTCTCTCTTTCCAAGACCTCATTTAAGACTCACCCTCTGGTTTCATTTCTCAGATTGCTCCTTCAAACCTAGCACTGACATCTTGAGTTTACAACACTTGGATTTTCCTCTGATTCAGTTCTGTGTGGCTTCTCCAGGACCTTATCTATACTTGGCATTGAACAGATAATCAACTTCAGCGGGTTAGAGACCATGAGTTGAATCCTTTGCCTTTTGATCCCCACCAATCAGTAATGTCTGAACTTAACAGCGTCATTTAAGATGTGTCTTCAACCTTGACTTCTCCAGTGTGTGCTTGAGAGGGCATGCTGGATTTGTGCCTGTCCGAGGCAAAGTAACACCTAGCCCAGAAGCATTTACCCAGGGACTGTTTAAAAAAATGCCCAATTCTGCTTTTGTTCACAAGGGAGAGGAAACTTCAGCGGCTCCCTTGTGTGCTCTTTGCCATGGCTCCTTTGTCCAGGGACCTGGAGAGATTCCCCAGTGTTGCAGCGAGCTCCCCTGGAGCCATGCAGCCCAGAAATGATGCTGGGGATGGCGCTGGGGCCAGGGAAGAGCCAGGAGGACAGGAGATGGCTGGCAAGCCATTGACTTTTGCTCAAAAGGAAGACTCTAGAAAATGTATTGAAGAGCCACCTTTGCCTGTCGCTCCTGAAGAACATGTATTTCACAGTGTCAGGGTGAAAACGTAATTCAATAATTGTGAGTAATTATGGCAGAAAGGTGATCAAATGACGTCACTGTGCCTCCTTTCATTACCCATGGGTGAAACTTATTGGCCCCTCAGAATTTTATTTTTTTCTGAAATGTACCATGGAGTTCCACTGTCTCTACAGGTTCAAGAACACTAAAAAAAAAAAAAAAAAAAGTCCTATGAATTTTTCTATTTTTTCTCTTGTAGGATTGTTGTTGGGTACAACACAACATATCTGTAAAGGGAACAAATTCCTCTCAGGTTGCAGTATCAGAAATGCAGTCTCTCCTCCCCCCTTTTAATAAAATTTTAGGGCACTGTGATCCTTGTAAGTAATTCCCTATTTCCTTTGGCCACTAGGAAGCTTAGACCAAATTTTCAGACCCCTGCTAACAACTGCAGAGGACTGCTGGTTTGCATGTCTCTGCTTTTTCTTGCTTTCAGATGTACCATTTTTGCTGCCAATGATATGCTCAGTTCTTTATATTTTACCCTTTTTGATTATATTTATTTATTTTTAAATTAAACTTGTTATTCTGAGATAAGTGTAGATGCACATGCAGTTGTAAGAAAGAATACAGAGAGATCCAGGCTACTCTTTACCCAGTTTCCCCCAGTGATAACATCTTCTTCAACTATTGTAAAATATTACAGGCAGGAAATTGACATTGGTGCAATCCACTAGCCTTATTCAGATTGGCTCTTTTTTTTTTTTTTATAAGCTTCTCCAAATCATTTGTAGAAAGGGAGAGAATATAAATTAACAAATATCAACATTTATTCAATAATTAAATATAGAGAGGGTTCTTATGATATACCTAATAACTTTTTTTTTTAAGATAAAAGCTTTTTTAGTTTTGGAATAAAAATATATATTGACCCCCAGCCACCAAGATCTAAAGATGGACCCTCTAATAATATCTTTGTGTAAACAGAACGGTGGTCATGACCTTAGTTAGACCTTCTGTCCATCAACTGAGAACCCACACTTGGGTGGGAGAAGCTTGGGCTAGACCTTTCTACTTCCATTCTACCTCCCTGAGGCATATGCTCTTTGTAGTATTAGTAGGAGTTTAGTTTGTTTGTAATTAAGAGTCCAGATGCAACATAGCAATCTAATACAAATGAAACTATAAATTTGCTTTGAAGGACTTAGGCATTTGTTTGGAAGCGAAATTGTGTGTGGTTAAAATCTGTTGGCATGAACACTCTGCAAATCAAGCAATGAAAAAGAAAGTTTATTTTGTGATCTTATGATCTTGTGCATTTTTCAAGACTCCATTGGTTACCTATCTATGAGCCATTCCTTTCTTCTTCCTAAATGTATTCTAGAAATACTCTCAGGGAAGGTGAATTTCAGGAATAGACCATGATTGGTTCAAGGCAAACTTAATAATTCCATTTCCTTTTGCTAGTGAGAAGTTTAGGGGTGGGTCTGTTCTTCAGTTCTGCCCAAGAAAGCACAAGGGCAAGTGATTCTAGGGACAATTTTGCTCCCCAATTAAAAAAAAAGATGCAGCAAATATCTAGAAATCAATGTGATGCATCATATTAATAAACTGAAGAATAAAAATTATATGGTCATCTCAATAGATGCGGAAAAAAGTTTTTGACAAAATTCAACGTCCATTTATGATAAAAAAGTCTCTAGAAAGTGGGCATAGAAGGAACACCAGTGTTGTCTGCCGGCTGGTGGGTGAGGCTTGTCCTGAGGCTAGAGCATGCTCACTGGTGGGAGGGGCCAAGGATTGGGGTCTGGTGCCCGCCCACTAGTGGGTGGAGCTGGGTCCTGGGGTGTCTGGATGCAGGGCACTGGAGGTCCCGGGTCTAGTGCTTATGCACTGGGGTGTGGGACCAGGTTCTGGGCCCTCTGATGGGCAGGGCTGTGTCCAGGGACGTCTGTGAGTTCTCTCTTCTGGTGGGTGGGGCCGTGTCCCTGCCCAGTTAGTTACTTGGCCTGGGGTGTCACAGGTCTCACAGGCTGTTGGGCAGGGGTGGGGCTGGGTTCTGAGGCTAACAAGCTAGAGGGAGGATTCCAAAATGATGCTTGCCAGCAGCAGTATCCACGTGGCAGAAAGAGCTCCCCAGAACTGCTGCTGCCTGTGTCTGTGTCCACAGGGTGAGCTCCAGTTGCCTCTTGCCTCTCTGGGAGATTCTCTGAGATCAGCAGATGGGTCTGACCCAGGCTCCTTTCAAATTACTGCTTCTGCCCTGGATCCTGGAGTGTGAGGTTTTGTGTGTGCCCTTTAAGAGAGGAGTCTCCATTTCCCGCAGCCCTCTGGGACTCCTGAAAGCAAGCCCCACTGGCCTTCAAAGCCAAATGTTCTGGGGAGCCCGATATGGGGCTCAGACCCTTCACTTCTTTTGGGGGAACCTCTGCGATGTAATTATTCTCCTGTTTGTGGGTTACCCACCTGGGAGTATGGGATTTGACTATACTGTGACTCTGCCCCTCCCCCCTGTCTTGTTGTGGTTCTTTCTTTATATCTTTAGTTGTAGAAGATCTTTTCTAGTGGGCTCGAGTCTTTTTCACCAATGGTTGTTTTATAAGTAGTTGTGATTTTGGTGTACCTGTGAGAGGAGGTGAGCTTGTGGTCTTTCTACTCCACTATCTTGGCTGATCTCTGTTGGCACATTTAGTTTTAAAAGTTGGGATTCTCATACAGAAGTGTCCTGCAGATATGGTGGCCATATTTATTTCAATATTTCAAAAGATTCTCAATATTAAGTGTGCCAGCTCTTGTCTTTATAAGCTATAGAAATATCACAACATCCCCAGGGTTTTGATTCCAATTTTTCTTTCCCTCTGATTGTTAGTTGCAGGAGATAGTGGTGCAAATTCCTTCATAAGTCATGAGACCTGGGTTAGGAGACCATGGTGGCTGTGCTGATAGGCTGTTTTATCCCAAATTTGCCTGATCACAGACTTACCTTAGGGGGCCTGTTAAACTTGCATATCCCCACACCCATTGCAGATTTGGGTTTAGAGATTTTTTTAAAGTCCCCCCACTCCCACTTCCTGTAAGTTTTATGATCAGGCAAGGTTGGGAAACACTGCCATAGATGAGGAGATCCTGGCAACTAGGGAGAAGGTGGAGATCCTATATGAGCAGTTTAATCAACAACAACAAAAAGAGTTGAGGTATTGAAGTACTTGAGCTCCCCGGGAAGGAAAATCTGGCGAAGTCGTAGAGGATCCAGGTGCAATTCTTAGAGGATGCCATGTCAACGGGAGGAGCAGAGGAGGGCATCTAATTTCTATCTTTATATTTTATTTTTTTATAAGGTATATATATTTAAATTCAATAAATACAGCTAGATTATTCTCCAAAATGGTGGTACCAGTGATGTAGAAATGTTCCATCTTTACCAACATATGATATTAGCCATTTTTTATTTTTGCCATTCTGATGTGATGGTATAAAGTAGCACCTCACTGTTGTAATTTACATTTATTTGATTTCTATGAGTTTGAGCATTTCTTCATATACTTTAAAAAAAATTAAGTTCAGCTATATCATTATTTTCTTTAAATTAATGATCACTACTATTATTTGGCCACTTCATTTATACTGGACACGGGGCTAAGCATTTTTGTCATTTGATCTTCTCAACTTTGCGAAGTGGTATTACCATTCCCGTGCAACAGATAAGTAAACGAAGGCTCAGAGAGGTTAGGTAATTTGCACAAAGTCACTCAGCTGAAGCTTGGATGAACTGGACAGAAGCTAGGTCAGTCTAACCCCAAAGATGATCATTTTAAGCATTGCCACTGCTATTTAAAGTGAACATTGTTTTTTCTATCAAGCCTGTTCCTGTTTCCTTGGGACCAGAGAGGTTACCCATAGTTGAGAGATCAGTAATTTTAATGTCGGATCTTTATGTTTGAGTGTTACTGAATGGCTGAGTGACTGCTGGCAAGTCAGATAAGGTCTCCATTCAGGAGTTTACCCAGCTATAAGCCAATGAAGACAAGGCTGATCTCTGGAGACACTGAGAGAAGAAATTCTGGAAACCACTTTGGAAAAAAGAGGCTCAATAAAGAATGCTATTAAACACAGCAAGCAGAGTTAAGTGATATGGAAAGAAATGAAAACCTTTTACAGTTTGAGAGGAATAGATAGACGTAAATAGTGCTATTGAAACATGTGTCAGGAGGGGAAGTAATTAAAGAAACGGGGACTTGTGGAACCCTGGGATGGAACTCTGCGCTTAGGGTGTCCTTGGCTGGCATTTGTGGGACCATACATGCAAAGCAGGTGGTTATAGACCTGAAGCTGGGTGGAAGGGGAAGGAGGAGATGAAGGAATTTCAAGACTGTTGGGCATCCCCAGCTCTACAAGAGCAAGAGCAAGGGACAGAGTGGGGTCAGAGGCTGATGACGAAGGGCCAAGAGAATACATCCATGCGGGATGCTTGAGTGCCAGGAATGTGCTCTGATGGAATCGAACCTTCCTCACATCAGTCTGTGGCAGAGGCTGAACCTCACCCTCTGAGGGGTGGGAGGCAGCTATGAGATGAGCTGCTGAAAATATAAGGGTTGCCCAATGTGTAATCATGTAGGCAAGAGCAAACTGTAGGGACTTAGAAAAAAAGATAATCTTAAGAATCTGAAAAAGAATAGATACCTGTATATATATAACTGAATCACTTTGATGTACACCTGAAACTAACACAACACTGTTAATCAACTATACTCCATATAGTTAAAAAAAGTTTATTTGGAAAAATAAAATAAACAAACCAACAAAAAAGAAGATAATCTTCACAGAGATGGGTCCACAGGGCACAAAGGACAGAGGGGTCCACAGTAGCCTTGACTCACAGAGGCATTTCTCCTCAGCCCCGTTATCGAGCCATCAGGGGAGGAAATGAATGGGCTTCTTACAGTCCTGGGGTCAGCCTGTCACTGGGGCTGCATTAGGAAAATTTCCCAGTTAGAGGACTCCGGTGTCTCCCAGGCTGAGAAATGAAAGATTCTTTTCAAAAGCAGATTATCAAAATTAGGTACGTTTACCGATGTTCAAAACCATAGGCAGTAAAGGTCACTGATTCAGTGTTAGACAGAGGCCTGGACTCAACCCAGGGTGGGGGGATGACTCACTCCTGGACTAAGAGTTTACTTTTCCTTGGGTGAGGCAGGTACTGGGCCGGACCTGAGGGTCCCCAGGAGAAAGGAAGATTCTCTGACTTCGCTTGGCTCACAGCCTGAAGGGGCGAACAGAGACTAAAGCAACCACCTCATAAGGTAAGATTTGACCCAAGATGACCAAGATCAGGAGCATGGGCAAGGGTCCCCAACTCACACTGGGGTGGGTGGAGGGCAAGGGGGTTCCACGTTTTGTGGAGGAGTGTGAGTCCCAGTGACCCCACCAGCTGGGCACCGCTGGGGAAATCCCTTATCCAGTCTCTCCCTTCCCTCCTGAGAAGGAAAGGTGATAAACTCTGGCTCCTGCTGGTCACATGCAGCAAGTGTGCTCTCCCCTCCTGTCTATCGGTGAGAGCATTTTCCAGAAGAGCATTATTTGGCGATATAGGATGGATGGCATCTCTGTATCAAGAGAAAGGAAAATATTTGTTTAAAGGCGATTTTGTTTTTTTTTTTTTTGCCTCTTTTCCCAACATCTGGCCTCTTGGCTCTTATTTGCTAAGCAGTTGCAAAGATTTCATAAAGGGGGAAAAGAAAGCTCCATCTCGTTCTCACGGCAGGTCGGAGGGTCTAGGTATAGGCAGTCCTCACTTTGCTTGGTAGTGTGAGACCATAAAAATATAAGCCAGAGCTAGACAAAGCAGCCTTGATAATCAAAGACAAAAACCACACAGAGAAAGGAAAGCGTCAATATTCCAGAAGGAAGTTTTGAGATATATTTAACTAAGAAATCACAGCATAAAGCAAATCACTTACATTTAATTGGTCTGGCAGCCCCTTCATGTTTGTTTCGCATATAAAAAGTCCTTTGTTATGGTGCATGGATGAGAAAATCTGGGTCTTGGACTCAATGTGTGTGATTGCTGGAGGACCACCTCCGCTAAGAGAATAAGAGTTGGTTGAATTCCTTTTGTTGTAATTGGCGTACCTCAGTTGGTGATACTGTAATAGAGGCAGATGGTGAAGAGGTTCTTCAGCATTCAGTAGCCCTTTGCATTAAGAAAGCTTGTCTGTAGAGGAGGAGAAGGGGAAAGAGAGAGAGAGATAGAGGGAGAGAGGGAAGGAGAGGGAGAGAGGGAGAGACAGAAAGAGAGAGAGAGAGAAGGAGAGAGATAGAGGGAGAGAGGGAGAGAGAGAGAGGGAAGGAGAGTGAGAGAGAAGAAGGAGAAGATGATGTAGGTAGGGACAGGAACAAATGTGAAGGGAAATGTGGCGGTTCAGAGAGGGACACTTAGAGAGTGACCAGCTCCTTTGTGAGCTTGTTTTAGAAAAAGAACACATGTTGGCTAAAGACTGAAGGATTTCTGGGATTGGCTGGACTGGTACTTCTCTTAGGACTTAAGATTTTCCATTCTTGGCCTGTTGTTTCTCCAAGATTCTGTTGGTTGCAGGAAGGATTGGTGAGCAGGAAGTTGGCACCTCCCTTAGGCCTGAAGGGGTAGGGAAGGAAAGGTGTACGTGGGGGAGAGAGACTCCTGAAGGGGTCGTGGCTACAGGTAGAGGAGTGCTGCCATTGCAGTATGGCGGCACAGAAGGAATAAATACCCTGCACAGAAACCTCCGTGGCACTCAGGCTAAGAGAAAGCTGCGTTTTCAGTTGTATTTTGCTATACTTAAAAAAGAGTGTCTTGGGTCAGGTCCATAGTGGTAGTCACGTGGTTTTTAAGACATATGTAATTTATAAATCTGTTCTTGGTTTTAAAATAAACAAACAAGCCAATGTCTCAGCTGTTCTTTCTAGAAGCTCGTCACATTTTCCCTTTCTATAGATGGCTGCCTTGGACAACTACAAGCCATGGAAACCCTTAGGATATGTTTACATTCTCAGGCTGCTTATATCTCACTATCATTTAGTGCAGGCTCTTCACAAACAGAAAAAAATATATTGATCTCTTCCTTCAAAGTCATACATTTTAATATAGTTTAGCATACCAAGTTGTCAGGGTTTGATCTCTTGGGTCATAGTTCAAACTCCTTCTAATCCTATTTTCCATATTTCTAAATTTCTTGGGCAGTTTCAAGCACAAGCCAATCAGTGTCAATAAAAAAATGTAACAGGGTTATACTTTGTGCAGAGCCTGATGGATTTTGGATGGTCTCTCTGATACCATGAAGGTGTTTGTTTTTGTTATTTCACTGGGTATTTCTTATCCTTACCTCCTAAGAGGATATAAGTGAGTACAAATTGTTCTAAGTCCTTGTTAGCTTTTGAGGTAAAGAGGTACCTCCTTACCCAGAAGAAACTGAATGTATGTGGTGGATGGGGGCTGGGGGATGATTAATTTTATGTGTCAACTGGCTAGACTGTGGTGACCAGTGTTTTGGTTAAACCCTAATCTAGATGTTTCTGTGAATGCATTTTTTAGATATGATTAACATCTACAATCAGTTGATTTTAATAAACCGTATTATCTTCCATAATGTGGATGGGCTTCACTCAATCATTTGAAGGCTTTAAGAGCAAAGACTGAGGTTCCCCAAAGGAGAAGCAATTCTGCCTCTAGGGCAATATAGAAATTCTGCCTGAGTTTCCATCTGTCAGACCCAAGACCACAGCATAAATTCCTAACTGATCTCCAGTCTGCCAGCTTGCCCTATGGATTTTGGACTTCCTAGTCTTTATTTTATTTTAATTAAAAAAGTTTTTTATTGGAGTCTAGTTGATTTACTAATGTTGTATTAGTTTCAGGTGGACAGCAAAGTGAATCAGTTATACATATTCAAATATCCACTCTTTTTTTTTTTTTTAGAATCTTTTCCCATATAGGCCATTACAGAGTATTGAGTAGAGTTCCCTGTGCTATACAGTAGGTCCTTATTAGTTATCTATTTTACATATAGTAGTGTGTATATGTCAGTTCCAATCTCCCAATTGACTTCCTAGTCTTTATAATCGTAAAAGCCAATTCCTTAAATGTCCTATTGGTTCTGTTTAAGCCAATTCCTTAAATACCCTATTGGTTCTGTTTCTCTGGAGAAATATGACTGATTCAAGGAGGGGAGGGATTCGGGGATCGAGGCCAACCATCAGAGAGATCTGTCTGTCTGGTGACCACAGTGCCAAGCATAACTGTCCTGAGGATGGTGTGGCTACTGCAGTCAGGCTTAGGGTGAGGGATGGAATCAAGGAGGTTTTCCCCATCAGACTCCTGGCAGGAAATAGATTGTGTACTACAGGGGTTCGTTGAAGAGACAATGTCAGAGGTCAAGGGGTAAAGGAATCGGCAAGGTGGTACACCCAAGGGTGAGCATCAGTGGGAATCTGTTAGTTCCCTTTGGCTGAAACAGAGCAGAGGTAGGAATTGAGATCTATGGGAGATGCCTCCCCGATGCAGGTTGGGGCCACGGGCAGAGAAACTCAGCCATTGGCAAAACTGAGGGTTCGCAGAGAGGGTGTAGAAGAAATAAGTGCCTGGTCTTTCCCTCCTCCAACCCCAATCTTCTGCCAAGGCTCCCATTGTCAGAACCCTACCAGAAGCCACAAGGTAGGGAAGCTCACTAGAAAAGCTCATAGGCCCAGCCTCCTGGGACACTGAACAAAACAGAGAAGCCCAGAGAATGGGACATGGCGGTGGACAAAAAGAAAATAATCAGGTCGCATGGGAATCTATCTCTGCAGAACTCATAATAACCTCTTCACTTTCAATAAATTATAAGCTCAATCTTATTAACTGAAGAAAAGAGAATAGGTTATCTTTGGGTGATGCAGGTATCCTATTCAGCAAAGCAGTAGAGGGACGCCAGTACATAACCTGTGATATGGGGAAGAGAACCCTTAGCCTCCCTGGGGCCAAGATGACTTTAATTCTCAGCCACTTGGGGCAGGGGCTCCTTGACTTAAATCCTGTCCTCCTCTCTCTTCTCCCACCCGTCACCTAAATAACCAAGCCCCCGGTTCCTGCCCAGAGCCACAGAGCAGCACAGCATGAACAATTTCAGAGTTATGCCCCGGGATAGAGGTTTATCATCAGTGGATCACCTCATTAATAACTACCCAGTTTTCTATGATAAGACAAGGGTTCAACCTCTAAAGCGAGCATTTGATTATCCGCCTATCCTTCTTAAGTAATAGCATTCAAGGACATGGGAGTAATATATAATGCTAACTTCCCTTGACTTGTTTTAAAGCAGTAGAAATCGTGGCTCTTGAATTTAAATGTTTGTTTAATTTACACTGAACACTGTGCCCTTAGTGGAGTTTTTACAGTCCTCTGCAATTTTATTGATTTTGTATTAAGGCCCAGCACACCATCTCTGTGCACATGAACAAGTTCTTGAGTCAGGAGATGTTGGGTACTTATTGAGGACTTAATGCTAGGAAATGTGCTAAATCCTGGTTATGCAGAGGTCAGAATAGTCCCTGTTTTCTGGGCTTACACAGATGGGCCAGGGAGACCAACATGCAAATGGTAGTAGCAGCGAGGTAAGAGCAGTGATAGAGGCATCCAGAGAGGAGAAGCATCATTCCTAACTGGAGACCTAGCAAGATGATGCAGAGGAGGAAACACTTCAAGATTCTAAGTCTTAAAGGAAGACTTAGAGTTAGCTCCATGGTTGCGGTTGGGGGGAACCCAGGGGAGTGGCATTCTTGGACGGAGAGGGTAACCAGCTTGGAAGAGCAGAGGGTTTGTGAGTGGGGTGGGGGGACTGATCAGTTGGATCTGGTACCAATGTTATAGTCTGGACCTTATCATGAGTTCAAGGAGGGATCCCAATGCCTTCCAAGGAGGGAAGAGGCATGATAGGATTTTAATTGTATGAAGAAAAAAATCCGTGTAGAGGTGTGTAGAGGTGGGTGGAGGCTGGGTTGGAAGGTGCTGGGGCAAGACTGAAGAACTTTTAGAACTAGGCTAACGAGGAGACTGTTACATCTGTTACACTGTTACATCAAATCCAGCAAGAAATGATGAAAGTCTGAACTAAAGCCATGGTTGGGGCATGGGAGGAGAGATAAAGTATGAAGAGGTTTCTGAGATGTGATAACAGAACTTTGCCAGAAGCGTTCTGTTATCCAACTTGGTTGGCAACACAGATAATCACCAATACAAATGATGAAAGAGGAGAGCAGGCTTGTGTGTGGAGAAGAGGTCAGTTTGGTGGAGCAGCCTGTAGGGCGTCCAATGGGGATGTCTGGATGTGGGAGGACACAGACCTGCAGGTCAGGAGGAAGAGATGGAAAGGATTTAGTAGTTAACACTAGCAGGGTGAAGAGGCCACTAGGAGCAACTGCAGAGGATGAGAAAATAAGAGAATCAGAGATGAACCTACTATTCCCTGTACTTTTATGAATGTTTGAAATAACTCATCATTTAAAAAAAATTCAAATTAAGAAAAAAGAACAGATGGAGGAAGAGAGATCTTTCATGGATAAAGATGCAGTAACCACAGATCGGGGAGTTCATGAGTTCATGAAATCAGAATGCTGCAGGAATGGGAATTCCTGGCCACAGGAGATAGAGAAAAAGACAGACAGACAGGTTTCCATTGGATTTGGAAATTAACAGGGCATTGGCAACTCAGCCAAAGCAGTTTCAGGGGTAGCTGGTGGTGGCATGTAAGGAGGGGAGAAGAAGAGAGAAGCGTAAGCTATTCCTTCGAGAAATTGCACTGGGAAGGGAAGGCAAGAGAGGAGTGGCTAGAGAGGATCTTGGGGTCCAGATTCAGAGAATTGCCTCTCTCTTTTTTTAAGGCAGGCAGAGCTAGAACAAGTTATCAGGATGAGGGCAGAGTCAGGAGGAAGGGGGAGGTTCCAGACACTTGTGATGATACACAGGAGAAGCTGTAGAGGAGGTGGAGACATCAGATTGGAAGCAGAGGTGAGAGTCAGAGGAGTAGAAGGTGTAAAGACAGAATCCCAGTTTCCCATTTCAGAGGCAGAGCTGGTCCCAGTGATGAAAGTCTCAGGGGAAAGAGCCTGGAGAAGCTCATGGATGGACACCTATGACCCCAACATAGGAACGAAGTCTCCGGTGAGTGTAGGGGGTAAATGAGGGGAAGGTAGAAAACAGTGCAGAGGAAAGTTAGAGGGCAGTGTAGTCTGAAGAGCCCAGACTCAAAATATTTAATAAAAGACTGACAGCAGGAGGCAAAGGCAAAGCCAGCCCCAGCTCCTGTCCGTTCAGACAGCCCTTCAGCGGGTGTGGAAGTGGGCACCAGCCAAGTCCAGGAGGCTCACAAGGGGTGCGTAGAAACGGGAGAGAGTAGCATTAACCAAAAAGATAACAGGTGGAGAAACATCATTACAATGACCTGTTATGGGTCTGTTTTAAACTTATACTATCCCGGATAACCATTTAATTATTGCCAATAACTCTACTTGCGTTTTGTAATCCTCCTTTCTCACGAGGGCGATGGATGCCATTCTTACGGGCCTTACTCAACGTGTCAGGTCTCACTAGAAGGAAAGCATAGGAGCTTTGACAAGAGGAGTGTAAATGGCGTCATAACTTATGACTTCACTAATTCTTTGCACCTATTGCCAATATTTGCCAACTGTTCATCTGAAATATCACCATAATATTGTTCAAAATGCAGAGCTTACTATTAAAATGGGCCTTTTAAAATACCATGTGAGTTTAGTTAACACACAGTTAAAACGATCTTATTTTATTTATCTATACCTATAAATAAACATATGCGTTATATTATCGTACTATAGTGTACCATGTAATGCTATGTTCTATTGTATTTCACTTGTGAAGGTGAGGGTAGTATTCTGTTAGTGAAGTTCATTACAGTCACAGTGCTTGATGTGTGTATGGTCACATATCTGTACCTATACCTATCAATTTGTACGTCTACATCTGCAGTTTTTATGTTAGGAGGAAGGAAATACCCTAAAAAGTATATTAAAATCTTCTGAGGTAACATCTTCAGAACTACCGAAGCTAAATTATTTTGAACTCTGTAATTTTAAAATGGAAGTTTGGGTAAAAGTTTGTCTGCAAATTGTTGAACGCAATCACTCAGCCAGAATTTTTACTTGAATTATAAGACCATGTTGCTGTGCAAAGATCTTGAAAGACCAAGAAATGACATAAAATTTATGATATAATTTTCTAAAAGACCAGCCATCGCTTCTTTAAGAAATGCTATCTTCATTTGTAACACTCAGGATACCCTGAAATTCATAATACAAATAAGATTTCTGTGGTATTGAGTCCGCAACCCACACATAACAGCCCAGTATATCTTCATTAACAAGAAACATTTCTATTGATTTCATTTTGCGATGTTTCATATTACATATAACAAATATGTATGGTCACCTAAATGAATTATTACAATCCAATTTGCAATGATTGCCTAGGGTTATTGTATTATCTCTAGGATGCTTTAGTCTCTGGGTGTCAAAACTGTTTTTATTTAATGGAATAACATGGAAAAGTTAATCAGACTAGGTTAACCTCTGTGGAGCTGAAGGTCACATGCATTTACTCTCAGCTGGAAATGGAGGAGCTTTCAGTCTTGGACTGGGGGTGGGCAAAGGTGGAAGAGAGAAAGCCAGGAGGGATTTAATGCCTGTATTCCTCTAGCCTCACTAGTATCATTTGGCTTATGGGGCATTTCAATAACTGGATTTTTGATTAAAAAATTTCCTGCAAGGAAAATAAAATGAAACAGGCAATACAAACATAATAAAAAATCAATACTGCTGTTAACATTTCTGTTGTATCTTATTGAACGACTGAACTTCAGGCACATTCAGCTCTGCATACACCCGCAGCTGCTCAGAGTTTCTGACCAGGGCTGGGGTGAAGAGGACCTGCAAAGAAAGAGTCTTATTTTCAAAATTATATTTCCAAGATAAATGGTACTTCTTATAATGTAAGTCCTTTCACTTCCAGGCCAGGAACACAGAGGTAGAGAAACTTCCCTTTCATTTCACCATCTTTTATTGGATGAGGACACAGAAGATACCAAGACTAGTGTTCACTGAACATATCAGAACTTGTTTCTTCACATGGTGCTTTCCCTTTCAGAGCAGTTCCTGTGAGGTTAGGCTTTTGCCGCCGTGAATGTGTGTGATTTTTTTGTCTTGCTATAAAGGTACTTGCTTGCCCTTACAGGACTCGGATGCAGAGGTGGGTGGCTATAAAGACATCCGATTAAAGGCTAAGGGGAAAGCATTGCCCATGAATTAAATCCTCTACCGTTTCAAAGACCCTTTAAACTTCTGATCAAGATGGTTGACCGAGATAATTGGGAAATTTCCCCTTCTATTCCAAAAATAACAAAGACAAAATCCAGAGGTGAGCTCAAAAGCTGGGAAGGGAGATCTCCAGATGCCAGAAACAAGAAGCCAGAGTTGGAGGAGAAGGAGGGCCGGGGACTGTGGATGGAGTGTCTCCCAGGGGTCTGGGTTGTAACAATGCACTGGCAGGGAGTTCAGGCGTCAAGATCCCTGGATGCAGGAGGAGAGACTGAACTCCCAGTGATAAGGACTGCCCATCAATGAAATAGGGATTAAAACTCCACCCGCCAGCCCCAGATGTGGGCGTTATGCTCTGGACCTTGGGTAGCAAGAGTTACTTGAGGGAAGTCAGAAAGCACAGGCTTGCACAGTATGAGTGTGAGACTAAATGTACACAGCCAGATCTCAAGCCAAAAAATACCACTGAAAACAAGTCTAGTGCAACATGAATGTAAAAACCAGCCTGGGACTCCATAGAGTCTGCAGGAGCCAAAGTTAGCCTGTCCCCCTAAGGTGACCTCCATAACCCAGGGCACACAGGTGGAATTCTCACAAGGGCCTCATATACCAGAGCCAAGCTTACATCTCACACACCATGCAAGCTTGTATGTTCTCATTTCCCACAAGTAACTAAAAAATTACAAAGCCCACAGTGACATTCACCCCTTGAGAGAGGGTCAACAGATGCAACAAATGGTAGAATTCACTAAGAACTTCAGATAAGAGTAATGTCCAAAGAATTTGAAAATAGGCATGATTTAGATGATCAAGGTGAAAAGCACAAATAGATTTTGTAATGTAAGATGAAAAGCGGTTGGGTTTGAGAAAGAAACAAAGATTGCTAATGCAAGTGAAGAAAGAAATCATTTTGAAGTTAAGGCTGAAAAAATAAAATGCTCAAAATACAGCTCAAAGAGACAAAGAGATGGTACAAATATGAAACAGAAATTGAGACAATGAACACAAAACAGGAAGCTCCAAAATACAGCTGAGTTCCAGAAAGAAATTAGAGATAGAATGAAGGAGAGATAATAGTCAAAGACATACTGGTGAAGAATTTTCCATAATGAAAAATCATTAACCGGTTTGCAGTAGAACCCTAAATCTTGAAGAGGATACATAACATGGTCCAAACCTAACTCCTTGGAATTAAATTATAGAATATGTAAGATGATATAAAAATCTTTAAAACATGTACCTGGGCCTTCCCTGGTGGTCCAGTGGTTAAGACTCTGCCCTCCCAATGCAGAGGGCTCGGGTTCGATCCCTGGTCATGGCACTAGATCCCGCATGCCACAACTAAGACCCAGCACAGCCAAATAATTAATTAATTAATTAATTAAAATAAAATTAAATAAAACGTGTACCTGGAAAGGAGCTGCAATCAAACTGACAGCAGACTTTTGATTGGCAACAAGACATGTCAGAAGATGATCAAATACTATTTTCTAAATGGTAAGAGAAAGTAACGATCAACTTCGTATCTATACTCAGTTAAATGATAATTCAAAACGAGGGAAGATTTTTCTAGCAGCTCTGGGATGCTGGCAGGGCTGCTGTCAAGGGTTATCATCATTAGTTCCCTTGTTTTCATTACCCTCAGAACTCTCTCAATATAATTGTTTCACTCCCTGATATGAGTAAAGGTAAAATAAATATATTTACAGACATACAAAGACTAAGAGACTTACTACCTGAAAGGGCAAATAAAATAATGCAATACTGAAAGAAGAAAATGGAAGCTATAAGGAACCAGTGGGCATCAAAAAGCAGGAAAGTTGTGAAACGGGTAAAAACATTTTGCAAATCTACTATAAGAATAGCAATAATAATATTTGAGGGGATATTTGAAATGAGAAGGAATTAAAATTCTAGACCACAATGTCATGGGTGATAGAAAGGCAATTTTTAGGGTGGAATTAAAGATTCTTATCCGGTGGGAGAGTAGAGTTATTGGTTAGCATCAAAATCTGAAAAAAAAGATAGTTGTGTATGCTTAATACTATAATAATAAAAGTAGAGAAATGTGACTATATAATTTCAAAAGAAAAAAGAAACAAAAACAGAGCTGAAGGCAGGGAAGAAGGAAGAAAGAAAAAAAAAAGCAAGGGAAGTGAAAGCTAAAATAGACCAAAATAAATATAAATAGATTAAACTTTTATTAAACCATCAGTGAGACGGGAAAAAAGTTTCCTCATTCATTGGATACTCTGACAGCACCCTGGTTGCCCTATTCTCCAGTGTCAGCATGGGAGGAAGTAATTTTTCATGACAAGAACCCTTCATTTCACTCTTATCTTCATAAGAAACGAGGTCTTATCTGTCATGTCTTTCTGCAGATATGATCAGATCCCAGATCAAGAGTCTCCACTAATGTAATGATGGTGTATTTCCAGGGGGCAGGGGTAGGAGAGTTGATTTTGATAGCTCTACCCAGATTTAGTGAACAGAGGAAGGCTGAAGAAGCAGTGAGCCTCTTCCTACGTGGAGCAGATGGAGAGATGCCAAAATGCAGGCCAAGTAGTTAGATGAGTCACAACATGGGTGAATGCCTTTACTCAACGAGTGCTGATAACCGAATCAATGGCCACACACACAGAGGTTTTGTGAAAAAGACTTTGGGGTTTTAACTGAGGTTTGGCTCAATAGGATTTGACCACTAGATCAGCTAATGTGATTTTAGAAGGCAATAATGGAGGTAGAGTGTCCATAAAAGGGTATGATAGTGTGATAGACCCTCTCTACTTATTCTTATCTGACCACAGCTGGGAGGCTAAATTCAAAGGTAGGTCCAGAGGGCATCACTTAGATGTTAATAGTTGTCAATCTCTATCTCATGAATACTTACAGGAATAAGGGGGAGGGGTTGAGACATGCCATTTGTCCCTAAATATTCCATGAGTTGTATGGTGCATGGACAACTGGACCTCATCTTTGTGGCCTCAGTAAACAGAACTGGAATCACTAAGAACTGTGTAACCAAATTGTTCAACAATGACAGTTTCAGGAAGTAGAGAACTTCTTATTGCAGAAAGTGTTCAAGCAAAAGTGAGACGACTTTCTTTTGGCAGCTTTATAAGGGATTGATGCACTGGGTCGGGGGTTGAATTTTCTGGCCCCTAACCTCCTTATCTACCCTATCTACACCTAAGGCTTTGATGCTGTGTTTTCCCTGACACTTTCAGTGAGTACCCAGGGTGGGAGTGATGCCTTTTATATCCCACTAATGACTCCCTCTTCAAGCCTCATGTGTATTTGTGATGCTGACACAATAAGGCAAATCCTGACAATAAACTAAGGGAGAGAAGAAAAGGTCTCTGTGAAGGGGATCCCTTCATCCCTATTCAGAGCATCACAACCCTTGGGGTGTCTTCAGAATTACCTGAGGATACTGCATGATTCCTGGGTTCCTATTAAATTAGAACCTTAGACTTATGGCAGGAAATCAGCATTTCTAACAAGTTTCGCAAATGGTTTTTATGTGCACTTAGGCATAAGAACCGCTACTGGATTTCAACCTAGCCTCTGGTGACTGTTTGAGACTTGTTTTTCTCAAACATTTTCTGCTCTGACAACCCCAATAGATGACATTCTCACACACACCCTCTCAGATGTCTTTGGTGCTGGGACGTAAAATAGGCAATGGGTTATATGCAAATCACATTTAATAAGTTGTAACTCCACCCCTGGTCTTGCTCAGGATTCAGTAGACATAGATATTCACTGAGGACTGATAATGGCTATCCATTCATCCACTCATCTTCCATCCTCCATCCATCCATCCATCCACCATCCATCCATCCATCCATCCACTCATCCATCCATCATCCATGCATCCACCATCCATCCATCCACCATCCATCCATCCATCCATCCATCCACCCATCCATCCATCCATCCATCATCCATGCATCCATGCATCCATGCTTCCATCTATCCATTCATCCACCATGTATTTCTTAAGCATCTACTATTGTTTGTAGTGCGTGCCAGTAGATGGTGGGGAATAGGTAAGAACTGATTCACCACTGAGGTTAGAGTAACGTTTGTTCTGCCCTTATATCTATTGTGCCTTTCACCAAGAGACACAGTGACAATAAATGAGCTCTTTGGAAGTGTGTCCTTGATTGTCGCTTCCATTGAGGCAGCACTGGCACAGTGGAAAAAATGAAGGCATTGGAAGCACCTAGAAGTGGTCTTGAGTGCACTATATGACTTTGGTATCTATTAACTCTCTGAGACTCAGTTTCTTCATTTCTAAAGTGAAATGATAAGAACAATAATAAAATTGATGTGAAGATACGAGTGTCGTACAATTTAAACCTTCTCTGAATAGTAGAGGAGTGTGTGTGTTTGTGTGTGTGTGTGTCTGTCTGTCTGTGTGTGTGTAATATATATCCAAGCTCTGGAAAATGCTATTGAACTTGAACTACAGAATTTTCCCACTTTGAGGTGTATGTACCCACTAATTCCCATCAGTCACTGGCTGCTCCCAGTAGCATTAATTCCTGTCAATTCCAACCTGAAATGTCTATGAGCAGATCAGGTTCTGGTGGCCAGAGAAAGCCTTTAGGCAACAAATCGCAGGTGCTGGAAGTTGGACTTTGGGCCAGAGTGCACTGGAAAGGGAAGGGCCAAAGGAATATGGACAGGGCACCTGTGGTGTCTGCTAGTGTGTGTGTGTGTGTGTGTGTGTGTGTGTGTGTGTGTGTGTGTGTGTGTGAGGTTACGTATATGACCTTTAGATGGGGACTGCACCAGAGGGCCTTTAATCACGCAGAGTCTGAGACAATAGACGATAGTTGGTCTGTATATGGGATGCAGGTAAACCACCAAATGCTTGAGAGTTGGATGCACATTTGCTGTCACTACTTGGAACCCTCTCACTGAGACTGTCCTTTCTTTCTGGGGTTTCCAGGCATTTTGGTGGCCCCTTGAGCAGCAACATCCCACTTTCCAGCTCTGTCTTTGCAGCTTGGTTTTCATTCCTGAAACACTAGCCTTCTGTAGCTTCTACCAGAAACATCCAATGTCCTCTCTCTCTTCTCGAGAGCTTTGTTTTGGTGTGGATCCAACAGCCATTTCCGGACAGCACTGATGTAGAGACACATCCACAGAAGTTCATATGGTCTTCTGATATTAACAATCTGGTGCACAGAGCTTCAAAGCAGATACACAGAAAGTATAACCCTCTTCTCATGTGTGTACTCCCGGTATAAATCCTAAAATGAACTTTCCTCCCAGGCTGTGGGGTTGAGAACCGTTGCGCCCAGTACATGACACTTGCAGCACCAGCCGCCTATGGTGAATGGCCTGTACATTGTAGACCCTCGACCTTGCTGGTGAGCCTTCTGTCTCTAAGCCACAGTGTGTGGTGTTAGAAATGAAATGGAATTCTGTCTCAGGGACGAAACTTCCTCCAAGTCTCTGGAATTAAATGAAGGAAGGAGTGGACCTGAGTTATTGTCATAGCTTAAAGGATTTCTACTGACCAAAAGACTTGATGGAATTTCAGTCCTGGGCTCTGCATCCGCCTCCTCTAGGGACAGGTTCTGTGTCCATAGTCAGCAGAACAAAGCCCAGCCAAGGCCATTAATATTTCAAAAAGGTAAACATGGAAATGGCATTACGAGTGATGCATTGCTCCTCCAGGGCAACTCTTGTGGACTGAGTGAAGGGTCCTTCAGGAAGCTCCTGTGGCAACTCGGTGTCTGTCTGTTGCTGCGTTCTTACACTCTGTTGTAGAAATAAGCCTGGTGTGTCCTAACTCCTTGTCTTCCCTGAATAACTGCAGTCCTCCTCCATTGCCAGTCTTGGTTCACCATGCTGCCTCCACTCCGTTCCTGCACCATGAATTTAGGAGTCCCAGGCTTCTCCCCACCCCCATCCCACATCCTATCAGCTTAATCAATAGATGACGTCAGACCAGGATGCACCACACGTCGGTGATGCTGACTTGTGACGATATTTACTGAGCCTTCTATGGGCTCCAGCAGGGAGATACCAATAGAGGATGACACAGCCTCTGACGTCAGAGCATAATCATGTGTGCAGGGAGATGGGACAATTCATATAAAACAATGGCCACCAACTTAGGACACCGCAGTGGCCATACCAGCCTCAGGGTTGGAATGTGTGTCAAAGTAGGAGTGATGTCTGTTGGCACTGAGACTCAGGAAAGCTTCAGGAGAGTGGACGTTGAATTGCCTCTTGAAGGATGAGCTGAGGGATTATTCTAGTGATGTCACAGAGGCCTGAGGGCACGGGGTCCGACATATGCTGAGCTTTAGGGGAAGCACATTAAGTATTTGTTTGTCTTGCAAATGCTGATGAACTTGGAGGTGGCAGTACTGGGTAATGACTAAAAAGTCAGCCTCTGGAACCAGACTCTGGTCCTACCGCTTACCAGCAGTGGGGCCTCCGTGCCTCAGTTTCCCCAGCTGTAGAATGGGGATAATGAGAGTGGGGACTCTAAAGTCCTGGTGTGGGAACCGTATCTTGAGGACTGAAGGAGTTGGTAATTCTAAAGAACTCTGACTCATGCCTGGTCTACGTTAGAGGTGATGTGGCTGTCACTGTCATTATTATTAATTACATAATCACAGAGGAAGAACTTTTCTCACTGTCAAATGGGAGAACCCAGGTCTGTGTGGGAAAAGTGATTTTTTTTTTAAGGATACCATAACTAGTAGCCAGCAGAGATGGAACTGAGGCCAGGGCTCCTGACTCCCAACTGATCATTTCGCTGTGTCAAGACGAGGAGGCTGTGACACTTTACCTTATCTTTCTAGGAGAAGACAAAATTTTGTCTGAAAATGTCTAATATGTAACCATATTGTTCCCAGAAACCAAGATCAATAATTCTGAACTGTATCAGAATGCCACAGGAAAGTAAATGATTCCACAACTTCAACCACAGCGCTAGAAGCACCCAGCTTCTGCTGAGCACCATGCTGAGGGCTTGGGGAGAGATAATTGCTGGTATTTTTTCCTCTGTACTTTGGAAACTTAAAGTGGAGAGGAAGAAAAGACAAGGCAGAAAGGCCTACCAAAAAACTACAACAGTAGAACTTGTGTAGTGCTTGCTGTGTTTCAGACTCTGTTCTGTGAGCTCTACGTGCATTAACTCGTTTAATCTCATCATAACACTTTGAGGTAGATTGTATCATTAAACCCATTTTCCAGGTGAAAATACTGAGGCTTATAAGGGCCATTATTTTGCCAAGTTAACACAGTTAGAAAAATAGCTGGAATAGAGCCCCAGCTTCTGCCCAAAGTCTGTGCTCATGTCTATTTATTAAAAGGGAAGAATCATATTTTAATATTTATTAAAAATGATATGTCATTTGTAACAAATTATCTAGTTTAAGTGAAATTGAGCTTCAGTAATATTTTCCTCAAGCTATCAAAAATATTAAATACAATTTCCATTTTTAATCCTGAATATGATGCATTATTTATTTTGAATAATCCATTTTAATAGCTAGTGACTCATATAAGGAAGTATTTATCACTGCTTTGGGGGGAAGGATATAAACTAAATTTTAAACATACTTCTAATGAGAAAATGAGTAAGAATAGAGTTCTCCTAGATTACATCCTCAATCTTTAACATGTTCCTCTGGCTTGATGTATTAAGTTGGACATTTCAAGGTTTATCTCATTGTTATATAAACAATCTTTCCCCAATAGTGGTGCTCTAGGGAATCCATGCCTTATGGAAGGGCAGATTTAGAAGTTAGTTTTGGGGATTAGAATGTTCTTCCTCATACAAAGAACAGCAGGATCCCAAGGCAGGTGACTAAAGCCCACCTGAGCTGTGTCACATCATCCAAACTGGACTAGAAGAAACACCGCAGCTACATTCACTCCACGGGCAAGTGTATCAAGAGTATTAACATGTGCTGGGCAAATACCTCCTTCCAGAGGCATGATGTAGCTTCTCCCCTTCCCTGCCAGGGGCTGGCTATGGGGGTTGCGGTGGCCGTCATGGTCACCTACAGGGTGGTGGCTGAAAGGAGTGGAAGGAAGGGGATTGGGAGCTGGCGAGTGAGAAGCTGGTCATTCCTAGGTCCAGGGTAGTTAAAGGGTCTAGGGATATCTCTTTAGCCAGTAATCTTCATGACCTATTATTGTCTATCTCCCCGCCACCTTTTTTTTTTTTTTTGGCTTTTTTTGTAGATCCCAGTGATGGGTCTGCATGAATCCTGTACCATCACCTTCACTAAAGTTTCTCTCCCTTGAAGCCCTCTGTAGAACAAGACACATCTCAAAGCTTCTCTCTGATTCTTCTGCTTCTCAAGGAAATGACCTGGAAGTTTTCTGTGACAAGATTGTACTGAATAGTGTTTCCCCAAAATTCATGACTACCTGGAACCTCCAAGCGTGACCTTATTTGGAAATGGGGTCTTTGCAGATATAATTAGTTAAGAAGAGGTGATACTGGAGTAGGGTGGCCCTTAGATTCAATGACTGGTGTCCTTATAAGAAGAGAAGAGACACCTGCAGAGACAGAGTGAAGAAGGCCATGTGACGATGAGGCAGAGATTGGAGTGATGCTGCTATAAGTTGAGGAGTATCTAAAGCCACCAGAAGCTGCAAGAAGAAAGGACGGATTCTTTTCTAGAGCTTTCACAGGGAGTGTGGCCCTCCTAACATCATGCTTTTGGACTTCCAGCATCCAGAACTATGAAAGAATAAGTCTCTGTCATTTAAGGCCCTCCATTTTTTGTTATCTGCTATGGAAGCCCCTGGAAACAAACACCAGGAAGTTCTAGTGGGGCTTTTCAGTTGCCCACCCAGCCACTACCCAGTGTTTCTAATAAAGCTGGGAGGGGAGAAGGAGGACATTGGAGTAAGAGACGTCCCTCTCAACATGAAGACAAGTGAGACAACCCAGGGAAATACTAAAAGATTGGAGGTGCCCGAAAGAAAGGGAGACTTGCCTTCCCCCACTGGCCATTGGCTTAAGAAGTGGACTTGCCGATTTGCCTCTCTGAGAGACATGGGAGGGGAGGCAGCCTGGACAGAGGGTGGGCGTGAAGCAGGCTGAGTTTCTTGTGGGTCAGTGGACATCCCAGAAAGAAAGCGGAGCTTGAACCATCTTGCTGGTACGCAGCTAAGAAGAGTGTCCGTCAGGTACAGGAATCCTAGCAGTAAGAGGCTTTGGGATTTTCCCCTGATGTAGGGAACAGTGGGGCAGGGTTGAAAGAGGTTAACCAAGCACCAGGTTCTGAATGTCAGGGAATTGTGCAGTAGGTGGGGGCAGAGAAGGGAGCTGACAGAGCCCTCAGAGCTCATGCATGCACCCCACAAGACAGCCAGCATTTGGACGCTGCCATTCAGGGGAACCCTAAGCCAGCTGGCCAGCAGAGCTTCAAGAACCACCCAAGAGAGGATGCCAGTAGCGACCACTTAAGTGAACAGGCCTGTGCACCTGTCTGGTGCCTCCTTCCTGCCCCATCAACTGAGAGAGCTCAGGCAACAGGGTGTGGGCATTGTAGAAGCAGATCTCATCCACCCTTCAGCATTTAAGGTCCCAGCTCAAGTCTGCATAGAGGGAAGGAGGACATGGGATTTACATCAAGATTGAGATTGAAGCTTTGGAATGCACCAGTGACTGGGAAGGTATGGATTCTGCCCAAGATACTGTTAAGGGGCGTTCAAAGGATGATTCCACAGAGCAACGTGAGAAGGGCAATGTGTAGAAGAAACAAAACCATTTTGTGTTTGTAACCCCATGTTCGGAGACTCCTTAATAAACCGGTTACAGTCTCAAGAGTTTTTGCTGTATTTATGTATTTACTCATGTGATAGGGACACGAACAGCAGTGAATGGACTCGTCTGCTCTTCATCTTCTCATTTTCAACCGCAAGCCTGTTGGGAAAGGGACAGGATCATTGGTGTTTTCCCTCAAGACTCTTAGTGCTTTGAGACCAAGAACTTGGGCTTGTTTCTCTGTCTACCTTGCAGTTGTCAGATGAGCCCCGTGAGTGCCAGCTGAGGAATTCAGGAATGGATCAAAGAATAAATTGAGAATAAAGACTGAGAATAAGGAAGGAGGACATCTCACCTACATTTCAAAAGGACCCTCCAACCCCCGTTTCTAGACATTTTACCTCAGGAGTCAGCATCACGGTTCTGGTGTGGAGGACGGCAAGACAGTAGAGTATACTATTCTGTGGAAGACGTGGGGCTTGGGGGGCTGAGGTTCCCTCATCCCAAGTGAATGCCAGTTAGAGATGAGAAGTAGGGGTCAGAGCTTGGGGGAGGAGCTCTGGGAGGGGAAAGGGGTGGAGAATTCTAAGCAGTGACTGCCGACGGGGAAAGGGAGAGAGATTCTGTGTTTGTGTTGTCTACATGGAACACACCAGGGCAACCGTTTTTTAGGTCGAATACAGCTATGATATAGAGATGTATATATTAAGGAAAGGTGTTTAGCTTGTTTATATATGTCCCTTAAAATGTTTAATATGGAAGCAACCTAAATGTCCGTTGACAGATGAATGGATAAAGAAGATATGGTGTATATATATATATATATATATACACACACACACACACACACGCACATACATACAATGGAATACTACTCCTCCATAAAAAGAATGAAATAATGCCATTTGCAGAAACACGGATAGACCGAGAGATTATCATACTAAGTGAAGTGTGTCAGACAGAGAAAGACAAATATCACATGATATCACTTACATTTGGACTCTAAAAAATGATAGAAATGAACTTATTTATAAAACAGAAATAGACTCACAGACGTAGAAAACAAACTTACGGTTACCAAAGGGGAAAGGGGGGAGGAGGGATAAATTAGGGGCTTCGGATTAGCAGATACACACTACCATGTATAAAATAGGTAAACAACAAGGACCTACTGTATAGCACAGGGAACTATATTCAGTATTTTGTAATAACCTATAATGGAAAAGAATCTGAAAAAGAATATATATACAGTTGTATAACTGAATCACTTTGCTGTACACCTGAAACTAATACAACATTGTAAATCAATTATACTTCAATAAAAAAAATGTTGCCATTCAAATTGCTTCAAAGGAAAAAAACTGTTTAACAACTGCGCTCTGGAGAGGAGTATATATCTGTGGATGCTTAAGAGCAATGCGGCTATGAATTAGGAACTGGGAAATAAGTATCCTATCGCATGCGTATCTTCATGTCTTTGCATCTTCAGGTGAACTTTGGTTTTAGACAGCACAATGCCGATCCCAAGACTTGAGTCATCCTGAGAGATTTTATTTCAGTGGTGCGGTGTTCTATTTTATGAGAGAATTTTAGAAGAAAGAACTTCCATCGTAGCCATGTACTGAGGTGAGCTTTAAATTTATGAGTCTCAGGGAACAGTGGTATGCTCTCAATGAAACATCAAATTAATGATAAACTCTGCTGATTTGACAAAAAAAAAAATCTACTGAATTCTTACTCAGAATATCTTTACTTCTAGCCAATGAGGTTTTTGTTGTTGTTTGGGGGATGCAGAGGCATCATAATGTGTAGTTAATGAAAAGAACAAGTGTTTTCACACCAGCGCACTTATACGTAAGAAATGTGAATGCTTCACTTGGAAGAATAAATTGGCTAGTCAACATAATGTACTTGACAATTTTGGCAAGGCAAAATGAGAAAGCTGATTTGAAGGACTCCATCTTCAAAGAAAAGAATCATGTTGTGGGGATGCAATTACTTTTCAACTAGAAGAAATAAAATTGTGCATCTTCAAAATATGCAGAGCATCCAACTTGCAACTGATCCTTAATTTCGAATCAATAAGGTTTAATATTTCACCAGCAATCATAGGTTGAAATCAATGCTGTCATGGCTCTTCAGAAGAACAGAAGCTTATGAAACAAAGAATTGAAGGCAATCATCCAGGGATGAAATAAAAGAAGTATGTTTTGCAAGGTTTTTGTGAAAGGAAAAGATATAGCAGCCCAACCCATCCCCTGGAGGTCTCTTCCTTCCAGTTTCAGTGTGAGGTTCTGGTGGCTCACGAAAATGGGTTCAAAAGACTTAGCGAAAAAAAGAATGGGGGCATTGTCAGCCTGCTGAGTGTTCGAGAATGAGCCCGGTTGGGACATCATTAGTAGGTGTCTTTGCCTCATTATTCTTTCAAACTGGGAACCCTGATGTTTATGTTGATAAACTATGGCACCTGTATCAGTCAGCTCTTACGGCATAACAAACTACCCCAAAACGGAGTAGGCAAAAACAATAGCCATTTTCTTCTCTCACATGTCTGTGGGTTGGCAGTTCGGGCTGAGCTCAGCTGGGCAGTTTTTCTTATTTCATCCAAGTTTATTCATGTGTCGGCCGTCGGCTTCTGGGTTGGTTGGGGCCTGGCTAGTCTAAGATGCCAACAGATGGGATGGCAAGTCTCTGTTGCAGGCTAGCCTGGGCTTGATCTTTGCAGGATTCCAAGGGGTGGAAGTACGCAGGACCTCTTGATGCCTGGGCCCCAAATTGGCACCCTGTCATGTCCACTTTATTCTTTTGCCTGAAGTAAGTTATAAGAACAACGCAGATTCAAGGTAGGGAGAGGTAGACTCCATTTCTTGATGAGAAGAGTCACAAAGTCACATTGCTAAGGGTGTGATTGTATGGAGAACCGAAGGACTGTGGCCATTTTGCAGCCTATCTCAGAGCTACTCTTATGATTAGTCAGTGCCCCAAAGAGCAGCAGACTTATGGCACTTACTCACTGTTGGAAACACCATTTCCCCAAAGAGGGCGCCGTATTTGGAGAGAGGAAATGGCTGGGATTAGAAGTATCTCCTGATTATCTTCTCTGCAGTTTTCAGACCACTTTACAGGAGAAAATAACAAAACACATAGTCTTCCCCTGAGAACTCCAGGGGCAGGTCTTAAGAAGAGGAAATAAATAGAACAGGAACTTCATTGTGGAATGAAACATCATGGTGATTAATTTTTAAACGGTCGGTTCTCAAGGGAGACAACACCTTGCATTGTGAGAAAGCTGAGGGAGAGGCTCCAGCAACAAGCTCTGAGTGCGATGTGGAGTTCAAACCGCTGGCAATAAAATGTTATGTCTAAGCAGCTGGTAATGTACAGGAATTCCCATATGTAAACACGTGGCTGGGGGGATAATGTTAACTTAACCACAGTCTGGGAGCCTGTATGATGGCCAAGACGTGTAAATCCCAACAATGTCAGCCGCCACAGCTGGGTGGATTAGTGCCCTCGAGGGTGCAAGCCTTCCAGAACTGTGAAGGGGAAGAACTCAAGGCTGCGTGCTGCCTGTGATGGGCACCTGCTCACGCCTGAAAGTATTTACTGCCTTTTTAGTTAGTTACTGATAACTAAACAAGTCTTCAGAGGTGACTACTTGGTGCCTAAATTGTCCCCTTGTTATACTCATAGGATGACAAGCCATTTGTTTGGGCAAGAGCCGAGAGGAAGACAAAGCCACTTCTACAGGCTTCCCCCAGGGCCGGCCCAACACCCTCCATGCACCCGCACCCTGCACTCAACTGTCAGCCATCCGTGCCCTTGTCCCATCTTTCCTCTCCTTGCTCCGGGTGTCTAAATGACTCCTGTTCGGTACCTGTGGCAGACAGACTTTCAGGTGGCCTCATATTCATACCTGCTATAATCCTTTCTTCTTGAATGTGGGTGGGACCTCTGACTTGCGTCTAAACACAGAACATGGCAAAGGTGACGAAGTGACACCCTGTTCCAGGACTCTGTCAGATGTGAAAGTGGGCAGGGCTGGGGCACAGAGAATGGAGGCAAGTTCCGGGTAGCAGTGAGGGTGTTGGGGAAGTAGGGAAGCAAAGGACATCTTAAGCTGCCAGGTGGCAGGTGTGGACAGAGAACAAAATCTGGTCAAAGAAACGGCACAGACGAGAAGAAGTTTCAAAATGGTAAATCTGGAAGAAGATGCAGGGATGGGGACCTTTGGAATGTCAGCAGGGCTGCGGTGGAGCTGCCTGGAGGTCTGGGCTGGAAATCCAACTCCCATTGAGTCAAACGCTACCTATTCCTTGAAGCCGTCTTTGATGGGCCTCCAAACCCAACTTAAAGTTAAATGTGACCCTCTCCTTATCTTGTTGATCTATTTTTTGAACCTCTATTACAATCTATTTTATTCTGCCTTTTATTTAAAGCCAATTACATACTTACTTATGTGTCTTTAGATTTTAAGCTCCTCCAGGGAAAGCAATGTGTCATGGTTGTTTTTAGTTTTCCATCACACTTTCTCTATGTACACAAAGTACCTTGAAGTAATACTTTGCTAGTGCTTGTGTGCTGGATTTTATCAGCAGGCTCTATGGCAATTCTCCTGTCCACACATCTACATACATCAAATATTTTGCCTTGTAGAATCATACAGGGCAATTCTCACTCCAGAAAAAAATAGTTCCCTCAACAGCCCAGCCTATAAACTCAATACTGGGAACTAAGAATTGAGAACTCAGTCCTTCATGTGGCAACGTCTGTGCTTTGGTTGCCCTGAAACTCTATCTCTGATCTTCTGTTAACTCCCTCCATCTTTATGGAGCAGTGAAAATTGTGTTTTCTCATTCTTCCTATGTCAGCTCTCCAGATATTAGAAGACTGCCACCTTGCTTCTCTTCGTGTAAATACCACCAACCATGTCAACCATTCTTCACCTAGAGTAGTAGCCATATCTCTCACTTGTATTGTTCCCCTCCTATGAATTGTCTCTTACCTGCCTTAAAATGCAGTGCCTGACCTGAACCTGTATCCCCGCCAACCCACCAGGTAGCAAGATCATAACTACTTTTAGAGGGGGCCCTGGAAATCTACTAATGATATCCAAGGCCCCTTAGATTTTGCTACTGGCTACAACAGTTTACGGGGGCATATTTTGCCTGGGACCAGGTCTTCTCTCCTTGAACTGCTCCTAAGCCGAGATTCTCTATTGTGCTATTGATTTGGGAATCAATCAAAGGACTATACAACTCATTCCTTTTACATTTCTTCTTTAAGGTTTTGGGGCCAGTGGACTAGCAGGATGAGCACATTTTGGATCCTGATTCTTTTAACCTATTAGTGACCCCATAATTATGTCCTTCCATGTTCTAACAAGCATTACAACATCATTCAAGACACTGATTAGCTGGTTGAACAGAACAGAGCAAAACACAGAGCCCCAGGGCACATGGCTTCCTCCTTGTAGGCTGACACCACTCTATTAATCAACGCTTTGGACACGCTTGTTCAACCAGTTACAAATTCACTTAACTGTCCTCTAGTCCCACCCCCATTTCTCCTTCTTGTCCACAAGAATATCCTGAGCGACTCTGTCAAGTGCCTTGCTGAAACCCACAGATCAGATCCACTGATCAACCAGCCTAATAACCTATCAAGAGAGGAAACGAGATTAGATTGGGGTGGCTTGTTTAGGAGACGGCAGCCTCTTGGCAGTCGCTGTTTTCTCGTCCCTGAGCTCACAGATCAACCCGTTATGATTAGTTCTCGCTTTCTGCCAGGGATCAATATTAAGCCCACTGATCTGTATTTCACAGAGTATCCCTTCCTCTCTCTCTCCCTCCTTATCTCCAAGCCCTCCCTCCACCCTTCTGAAAATTGAACCCTTTGCTGACTCAACTCTTCAGAATCTTTCCTTTGCTTCTTGTTTTCTTGAACAATCCTTGAGTCTTCTGTCACTTTCATGTCTCCTGATAATTCCTGGGGATGCCTCTTACTGTCCTCCAGCCTCAGTTTCTTCCTCTGGAAACAACAAGGCAACTCTCATCTGACCCCTGAGGTCACCCGGAGAACCCAATAAAGAAATGTCTATGAAAGCTCCTTACACAATGCCCAGCATATAATGGATAATTGTTAATTGAATAATCTACAAAGAACCACATAAATAAGAAATGTTATTATAGTTACATGTAAGATACCCACATATACACACAGAGTGCTTTTCTCCAAAGCCAAATAAATTACATTTTGAGACTTAGTGTGTGCTGTCATAATTTTAGAAAGGTGTTCTTCAGAGAATCTAAAAGACTTTGACCTGATTGTCTATTCAAAATCAGCTTACCCTAAAATCAGATTTAATAAGAACCTTAAATTTTGCTACACTCCAATTGCTTAGTTCTATTTAAGGAAATTTATGATCGTTGGCATAGTTTTTATAGCTTTTTGCTGGTTTAGGTGGGTAAATTGAATGATTGTGTTTTGGATCAAATAGTACGGAATTTGAAACCTAAAAAAAAAAAACCATTCTGCTGGAGAGAGAGTGTGGGAAAACACTCTCTTTTTTTCCCCCAACACAACTATTGGAAAAACACTTCTTAACGGAAGTAGAATTTGCATGATACGTGCTAATTATGATGTTTCTACTGTTAATTGGCAAATAGCCCAGAAGTAGTAACCGTGTTTCTTATCTCAATCAACTGACAATATCCTTCATCCTTGCTACTTAGAGTATGATCTTTACTCTTCTAGAAGTAAAATAAGTTGTAGGTTGCTAGGGACCTTAGCATTCAACCTAGGTGAAACACCGTTATTTTGTAAGAGGGGAAACTGAGACACCTAGAGGCTATGTGACTTGCTCAAGGTGACCCCTGGGGAATGGCTGAGCTGGATCTGTCAGCCAGGGTCTCCTGACTCCAGACCTGTGTCATTTGTAATGATCTGTAGCTGTACTGACAGGTTTAGGATCTTTGGGGTGACCTGTCATAGGTCCTCTGCTTCTAATTCCATTGGATGGTGACCTGGAAAAAAATTCCTGTGTGTGGCTGTCAACCAGCCTCTTTCTTGCCATTTAACTTAGTCCCGGGAAACATGAAGGCTTCAACTCTGTGCTGTCTGGTGCCCAGGGCAACGCGGATGCTGAGATGACAACGTGCATCTCTGGGATGCACAAATTAGAGCTGATTGATGGAAGGCCACCAATAAAATGTCACATCTTATAGATGTGGATGGGCCATGGGGCCAGTGATAAAGTGAGATCAGTGAGCTCTGACATCCACGCAGCCCGGCCATAGTATTGACAGTGGGAGATAGTATTGATCGAGCTGCCAAGATGATCCTATTATGCAATTAGAATATTAGATTTGCATTTTTAATTCCTTTAAAAGAAATTGGCTTGAGGCAATTTATGGCAGGAAAATATTAAGATGGATCCAACTGCTTTGAAAATAAGAACTCAGAAGAAGCTTTTAGGGAGATGCAGTCATTGTCAGAGAAAAGTTTTACTTATAAAAATGGGCAACAAGGAAGTAATAAAAACACAAAGATAGGCAAGTTGAAAGGGCTCGTGGAAACCAACTTTACTCCAGTGCAGAAGAATGAAATCCCCCCGACCCTAGAACACAGTTTAGACCAACCGGGGGTATTTAGTTACACTCAGTGTGAACACACATGCACATCACACTGTGGGCAGACTTCCACTGCATCTGTGCAGGGCTGCGTTCCCTTCCTTGTGCTGCAGACATGTTTCCTATACAGTAACCCCACCCCCCCATCCATGGTTTTGCTTCCTGCAGTTTCAGTTACCTGCAGTCAACCATGGTCTGAAAATATTACATGGAAAATTCCAGAAATAAACAACTCATTAAGTTTTAAGTTGTTCTGAGTAATGTGATGAGATCTCATGCCACCTGCACCATCGCACCCGGGACGTGAATCATCCTTATGTCCAGTGTGCCCTGCCCCTTAGTCACTCAGTAGCCATATTGGTCATCAGATCACTCACAGGGTTTGTGTTCAAGTGACCCTTATTTTACTTAATAATGGCCCCAAAGCACAAAGGCAGTGATCCTCACAATTTGGATACACCAAAGAGAAGCCGTATAGTGCTCCCTTTAAGTGAAAAGATCAAAGTTCTCGACTTAAGGAAAGAAGAAAAATCCTATGCTGAGGTTGCTAAGACCTACGGTAATAAGGAATCTTTTATCTGTGAAACTGTGAAGAAAGAAAAAGAAATTTGTGCTAGTTTTGCTCTCACACTTCAAAGTGCAAGAATTATGGCCACGGGGCACAGTAAGCACTTAGGATGGAAAAGGCATTAAATTTGTACAATAAGATATTTTGAGAGAAAGAGAGAGACCACAGTCACAGAACTTTTATTATAGTATATTGTTATAATTGTCCTATTTTATTATTATTGTTAATTTCTTACTGCGCCTAATTTATAAATTAAAATTTTTGATATGTATGTATAGAAAAAACAGCATAAATATGGTTCAGTCTGGTTTCAGGCATCCACTGGGGGTCTTGGAACGTATCCCCCCGCGGATAAGGGGGAGCTACTTGTACCAGCCCAGCCCGGTTACTGGTTTCTGTTTAAGAGACTTACTTTTCACCGGGGGTTTTTGTGCCGGCTTGGCTGCACGGGCAACTGACGTGAATCTTCCTTCCTCTGAAGTAATAATATTTTAAAAATCATAGACTCCATTTATAATGGCTTTTGGGGAAATGTTTAAAATCTGAGAGATACTAGCAAATACTTTTTTTTTAATTTAATTTATTTTTTTGGTTGCGTTGGGTCTTCGTTTTTGCGTGTGGGCTTTTCTCTAGTTGCAGCGAGTGAGGGCTACTCTTCCTTGAGGTGCGCGGGCTTCTCATTGCGGTGGCTTCTCTTGTTGCGGAGCACAGGCTCTAGGCATGCGGGCTCAGTAGTTGTGGCACGTGGGCTCAGTAGTTGTGGCACACGGGCTTAGTTGCTCCGCGGCATGTGGGATCTTCCCAGGCCAGGGCTCGAACCTGTGTCCCCTGCATTGACAGGTGGATTCTTAACCACTGCGTCACCAGGGAAGCCCACAAATACTTTAAAAACAAGAAACTGCGTCCTTTTGGAGTGTGGTTGGCATTTGTTACATCAGGGTGGTCTGGGCTGGATCTGTGGTTCAAACGGTTCCTGAGCCCTTGGGAGAATTTCTGGGTAAGCTGAGATGAGGTCATCAGATAAGAAATTGAAGCCACAGTGAAATTACAAGCCAGATTTCAAGGGGAAAAGACTTCTGTCCTCTGGAGCTTCTAACGTAGTGGGCAGACAAGCAAGAAATTACAGTAAAACCGAATAATTGGTATAATGAAGGGAAGGACACCCAGCAGAGGCTCAGTCATATTGATACCGCCACCTTCTCCACCACCAACAAAAAGCACACAGCTAGCTGTCAATGCTAAGTGTTTCCAAGTGTGATGGAAGAGGAAGGCCAAAGCTGTTTAAGGAAATTCAGAAAGGCTTCCTAGAGGTCATTGCGTTTGAGTTGAGACGTGAAGGAATAGGAATTTGAACAAAGGAACAGCACTGAATGTGAAAATGTGTGAAGACCATGGTGTGCTCAGGGCCTCTGCTCAGCAGGCTAAGGGCTTATGTGATGAAGCCTCAACAGGTCAGGGGAGTGGGCCTGTTGCATGGACGCCATATTGGCCCTGAAAAAGCACACATGGTGGAGGTATTTAGGGAAAGACCTAGAACGGAGACACAGGTGGTATTGGGAGATACATTTATGCTCTAAGGAGGACACTTTTAATCACACATTCGTTCCATCTGTCCACTCAGAAGACATTTATTAGGCCCCTGTATGTGCTGGGCATGGCCCTGGGTGCTGGGGCCATAAGGAGCTTAAGAGCACAATTCTTTCTCTCCAGAGGCTCACAGGGGAGCCCAGGGGTGGATGCCTTTGCAGGAGGGAGTGAACTCCTGAGAGGTGCATGGGTGCAGACAGAGAGAGTGATGTCATGAATAAATCTGAATAATGTATTTCGGATACAGTGGCGACTTTGAGGGGATTTAAGAAACTTTAGTCTTATAGAGAACGCAAATTGCTGAGCAGGACTTCTGCTCTTCACGGACTTGGCAAAGGTAAGCTTACTCCCAGCCTCTCTGTACAAACCGTCAGATTCATTTGGTCCCTGGGTTCTGCTGAGCTTTGTCACCTGATGTATTCATTTCCTGGCTGCTGTAACAAATTGTCACAATTTGAGTGGCTTAAAACAACTGAAATTTATTCTCTGACAGTTTTGAGGGCTAGAAGTTCAAAATCAAGGTGTCAACAGGGCTGGTTCCTTCTGGAAGCTTGGAGGGAGGATCTATTCTACATGCCTTTCTCCTAGCTTCTGGTGGCTGCTGGGAACCTTTGGCATTCCTTGGCTGGTAGATGCATCTCTCCAATCTCTGCCTCCATCTCACACGCCTTTTTCCCTGTGTTTCTGTTGTTAACTCCTTGTGCCTTTCTCTTCTGACACCTGCCGTTGGATTTAGGCAGGCTCACCCTAAATCCAGGATGATCTCATCTTGAGATCCTTAACTTATTACTTAATTACTGCAAAGACCCTTTTTCCAAATAAGATCACATTCACGGGTTCTGGGAGCTTAGGACTTAGACATATCTTTGGATGGGGGGAACATTATTCAACGCATAGGAGTAGTAAGAAAGGACCTCCTTGACAGGTTCCTGATATTAGGGGGGAAATGTTCAGTTTTTCATCAAGTACAATGTTAGCTGCAAGTTTATTTTCCATAAAGTTTTTATATCAAGTCTAGAAAGTTTCCCTCTGTTCCTGGTTTGCTGAGATTTTTCTTATCATGAATGAGTGTTGGATTTTGTCCAGTGCTTTACCTCCATCCATTGATGTGCATATCCAATTTTTCTTCTATAGCTTCTTGATACGCTGTATTACACTGAGTTTTGCCTATTGAACCAGCCTTGCATCCTTGGAATAAATGCCACTTGGTATGGCATGGACATATATATACTACCAAGTGTAAAATAGCTAGTGGGAAGCAGCTGCATAGCACAGGGAGATCAGCTCGGTGCTTTGTGACCACCTAGAGGGGTGGGATAGGGAGGGTGGGAGGGAGATCCAAGAGGGAGGGGATATGGGGCTATATGTATACGTATAGCTGATTCACTTTGTTATACAGCAGAAACGAACACACTGTTGTATAGCAATTATACTCCAATAAAGATGTTAAAAAAAATTCCACTTGGTTGTGGGGTACAACGTTTTATATATATGTATTATATATTAACAAATTCCATTTGATTGTTAAAAATAATACAACTGAGATTTTTAAGGACCATGCTGGTTGCATCCAGACTTACTACTATGTGAAAGGGAGAAGAAGAAATTCCCCAAGGTTTGGGGCTTATCGTTAAAACTCACTGGGGAGAATGAGGGCTCTTCTGTGTAGTGTAGCTTCAGCGTGACTTCAAGGCAAATGCAGGGGCTTGTGAGAATCAAGGAATGGCAGTGTTTATCCCTTAAACCAGCTTCTTCAAGCAAGGCTGCTCATTTAGCTCTAAGTGGTACTTTGTGTCAGCAACGTCGCCCTGGAATCCAAAAGACAAAGATGAATGGAGTAAACATGTAGTACTCTTGATTTATCAAATGATTTTACCTAATGAATCCATCATATTCAATGGAAACCACATTAGCAATTCCTGTTATTGGTCTTATCCACCCAGAAGCCCCTGAGGTCCACCCTAGTGCCCACATGATCCATTCAAAGGAAAAAGAATGCAAAGTTTAAATAGATTTTTTTGTAAGTGTAAAAGGCTTGGACAAAAATAATGCAAACCAGTACAGACTGAGATGGCAAAGAGACCCGGCTTCTTTCTCCTATTAAAGAACTACCAAGATGGTCATTACACAACCTAGCAGAAAAACCGAGATCCTCATTAGCTAATAGAACAACAACATGGCGTTCCGAGAAAGGTTGATTTCGTTTCTCACCTTTCTAATGGCTGTGGCATGTACTTGGTAATTTCTGCAACTGTGTTTCTGAATTTCTGGAGCTGCATCTTTGCTTCATTGTCTTAAACAGCATGAGTGAGTCCAACTTTCAGTAACTGACATGCTTAAGTTGTTCCTTTGGTGCAATTCAGCAAACATCATTAAGCATGTGCTTTTGAATGATAATGAAACGGGTGGCCGTACGGGAATTCAAGCCCCTGAAACTTTAACTCAGAGATCCTAACTTTCTTCAGCTTTCAGTCAATAAGAAAAAGTGCCTTAAGCCCTTCTCTCTTGGACTTATGAAGAAAGCACAAGCTATTAACACAATGATGCTGTTTCCAGTGTACAGCACCGTTAATTGGGTCTTTGCTATTTTCTGTATAGAGTGAAGCTTGATTTGGGTGTCAGCAAGTTGAAACCCTAACAACCATCTTTCCTATAGATTCAGCCCTTCCCTGCCCCCACCCCCATCAACTGTGGTCAATACTGCTGCTTCTCATCAAAGTTCTTCTGTAAGGAAAGAAAACACGGAAGAAGCATCTTTTCATATCCTTTAACATCTAGAATCTGTGTTGCCCAGTAGAAATAGGATGTGATGTATTTTAAAATTTTCTAACGAAAAGAGACATATGGAATTAAATTTAACCGTATTTTTTCACCACAAGGTGTCCAAAATATTATAATTTCAACATGCAGTCAATATAAAATATTAATGAGATTATGTTATGTTTATTTTTCTCATACTGAGACTTCAAAATCTGGCGTGTTTTTACATTTATGCCATAAATTGATTCGAGCCGGCCACATCTCAAGAACTCAATAGCCACATGTGTTTAGTGATTACCGTATTGGACATTGCAGTTATAGATGAATATTTCAGTACTGGTTTCTGATAAAAAGAGAATATCAGTCTTTTTATGAAGCACTGAGGAGTTAAAAGAAAATGGATTACTTCTGGGTGAAGTTTAAGACTACGTTGATGAGAAGAAAAATTTTATGAGACTTTTCACTGTAGAAATATCTTCAAGGTTGAGTTTTGTGAGTGTATGTGTGTGAGATGTATGTAAACACACGTGCATGCATATAAACTTATATTTAAACGTTCTAGGGACTTCCCTGGTGGTGCAGCGGTTAAGAACCCACCTGACAATGCAAGGGACACAGGTTCGATCCCTGGTCTGGGAAGATCCCATATGCCGCAGAGCAACTAAGCCCGTGAGCCACAACTACTGAGCTCGCATGCTGCAACTACTGAAGCCCGCATGACTAGCGCCCATGCTCTGCAACCAGAGAAGCCACCACAATGAGAAGTCCGTGCACTGCTGTAGCCCCCACTAGAGAAAGACCGCGTGCAGCAACAAAGACCAAATGCAGCCAAAAATAAAAATTAAAAAAAAAAGTTCTATCAGTAAAGGACATGAATTGATAACTGACTTAAATATGTACTTGATTGTAACTCTAGCCTAAAATGAATTAAAAGCTAACTCTATAAGTATTGAAGGCATTAGAAAACAATAAGAATTTTTACATAATGTTGAGAAAAAGCAGAAGGGGTCAGGTTACATATAGCACACTGGAAGTTTTCCATGGCTATACCAGTGTGTGACCCATAACTGATCATGCTGTCTTGTGAGGAGAAAACGAGGACTGCTAGTTCGGAGAAGAGAAAGAAAATAGAAATCTACTTGCTGAGGCTGCAAATGTATCATGGATTCATGCTTATTATTTAGTATCTTTATATTAATTTGGCTGAAATGTTAATTTGGATAGTATCACCCTCACCAATCCTCATCTTGCAATGTTAATATGCTCAGTTCTTTATAAGTTTAAATCATGAATAGAGAGAGAATAATGCCCCTATGAATGTTTCTTAGGGAATCGCAAGTACATACATGTATATGTGCGGCCACCCCTCCACACATGCAGACCCTCGCCTCACCTACAAAACAGACGAGACCACCTTGCTCTAACTCAGCTGCTGATGTAAAATGACACACTAGTGAATGTGTGCGAGCCAACTCAGGGAGTAAGTCAATGCCGTGGGTTCCCACATTCTGAAGTGCCAGGTGACACTGGTCAGAATATCTAGTCCCGGAACTTTATAGCTGAAAGTGTTATTTGAGATCCTCAAGTCCAGTCATCTTATTTATTAGGAAACTGAGGCACAGAGAAGAATACCCATGGTAACACAGTCAGTTAGTGGCAGAACTGGGACCAGAACTCAGTGCTCCTGATTCCTAGTCGAGTGCTTTTCTCACTGAGGTTGGAAGAGGGAGAAAGTAACATAGATGAAGCACTGGTTTATCAGTCAGTGTTTCTTCAGGGAATAAAATCCAGTCTAGGTATCTCAAACAGAGGGAATTTAATAAAGAGAATTGGTTACATAAATGATGTGACAGCTAAGAAACCACCAGAGAACCATTAGTCAATCAGTGATTAGCAATCAGAACATTCCACTGCCACCTCTTGGGCTGGAGAAGGACATGGCAAGGATGTGATATTGAACTGGAGCCCCAGAGTGGGGATATCCTGGCTGGAGCTGGGAACCAAGAGTGGAGGGCTATCTGATAGGAGGTGCAGGCACTGTTGGAATCTCTGTTACAGGTAGAGTAAGACTCTCCAGTCTTACCATTGTCTCGTGTTGGACAAAGCTGATCGGCAAGGAGCATGGGAGATGCTGGTCCCAGCTGTGCAGAGCAGAGTAGGGCAGGGGTTAGGAAAACATCTAGGAACAAATGACCCCTGCTGCCCAAAATGGGTAACCTTAAAAAAGTTCTATGGTCTTGCAACAGATTTATCATTTATTATGTTTTCAAACTAATTTCAGAAATCATTTGTGCACCAAGTTCACAATACTTGTGGTGAGAGGAGACGGCAGCCTGAGAAGCAACCGGTGGCTATAAATGTAGATAATCAAGAGCTGGCCACACCCATCGTCCCTTTGGCCTTACTTAGGTCCATCCTCATTCATTTTTGTCTTGAGACGTTGGACTTCCCAGTTTCTTGTCTGAATCCATAGCCTTGCTCTTTTTGGGAAGTAAATAATTTCCGTTCAGGCCTTCCTGGATGTTGCTTCTATGTGTTTCACAATCTGTAACAATTGAGGGTGGTCCCTCAGGTACAGGATAAATCAGAATTCATACAGAGCCAAAGGGACAGGCTGGTATAAGAGAGGGTATTTTGTTTGTGTGTGTTTCTGTTTTTGGCAGTACAGTACATTTAAAATTATTTTTAGCATTAAATCATGCATGGCTGGAAAGAGTTCATCTGTCCCAGCCCCATGAAGGAGAAGCATGGGGAAACATTAACCACCTTTGACTGAGAATATTCCGTGTTCTGGGAGCTCTCCTGAATGCTTTTGTATCTATTAACTCACTTAAGCCTCACACTCACCATGCTATGTGTTAGAAACAACTCTTTCCCCCAATTTTCAGATGAGGACACTGTTGCTGAGAAAGATGTAAGTAACTCCGCCAAGTTGGCAGGTTGATAAGTGGTGGGGTTGTATTTGGAACCCAGGCAGCTTGGCTGTAGGGTCCCCATTTAACCACTAATTTGTGCCTCACTCTGACCTGTGTTGGCTGGTGCCTGGGTCCTCCCTAGGGTCCTAGCCACGCATCACTGGGCTCTGATACCCAGCGGGCTGGTGGGATTGGCCAGGGAAGCTGCTGATACTGTGATGAGGTGGTAAGTGCCACATTATTGCAGGGCACTTAGCTGCTAATTGCCATTTAATCACAAGATGAATATAGTTATTTCTTTTCTCCCTCTACCCGAGGGCCAGCGAGATGGTAATTACTTCTGAACTGAGTGCTGAAGATGTGGCTTTGCACGGAGCTGGAACTAAATGCCATGACTCTCCTCTGAGCCGCCTCATTCCTGGCTGCCCTTGTTTACCCATGTGGCTAATTAAACACATTGCTTTGATATTAGATGCTCTTTCCAAGCTTCCCATTTCCCTGAAATGATGATATTTTCCCCCTGGGAAATGTGATTTCAAAAACCCTAAAATTTGGACTTTATATTTGGGAAATTAAACAACCCCAATTTTTGTAGAGATGGCATTACATTTTGGCCAACAGTTGAAATAGAAAACTTCACATTTGGAAAGTTCTAAATGGAAAATGAGTTAACCTAGATCGTTTGTTTCTGCGCAGTCTCCTGTTTGCAGCTGGTGTATGGAGTTGAAGAGCTGCTGGGTTTCGTCTTCTGTTTTCTAAAGTTTGATGGATATAAAAACAATCATATGGAATTTCTCTAAACATGGACGTGCAATCTATTGGCTCTTGTTTGTCTGAGGATTTTTCCTCCAGGTAACTACTAAATGGGTTGGAATTGATCTGCTTTTTGCAGAGGCAATAAAATGAGCAGTTTAAGTGACTTGTCTAAAAAAATTCAATTAATAAACCCAGTCCTGGTTTTCCGGTTCCCGGTCAAATGGCACAGGTGATACCCGAGGTTAGTAAGTCTTCAACCTTATGAAGACCTAATCAGCTTGGTCCAGGCTTGGAATTAATGGAGCCGTGACAAAGGTCTCTAGTGAAGCAGCAGTCAAATTTTAATTGGTTACCAAGGACTCAGTTGATGGTTTTTATGTTGGGACTCCCTGTAGATAGTTATCTAAGTGACTTAACAAAAACCCTCCAAATCTCAGTGTCCTTACACAATAAGGCAGATGTTCTCAAACTTTAGAGTGTCTAAATCTCCTTATTAAGATACAGGGCTTTAGAAACCCTCCCGCAGGGTTTCTAATTGAGTGTGCCTTGGTCAAAGCCGGGAATTTGCATTTTTAACAAGTTTGCAAGTGATGCTGACACTGCTGGTCTGGAAACCAGTGCACCAAGGGCTTATTCTTTCCTGTCATCACAGTCCAATGTGGGTGTATCTGGCTGGGCAACTCTCCAGGGATACTCTCCTCCAAAAGGTAACTCGGGGCCCTAGGCTCCTTCCTTAGAAGCTCTGCCATTCCCTAAGACCACAGACCCCCTCTTCTGCAAGAAGCTAGTGGGTCATGGAAGAGAGAGGACATAAGGGCCGGGGCTGTTCTAAGGGCCAGGCCTGGGAGTGGAATATATTACTTCTGCTTACATCCCATTGGCTAGAATCAGTTATGTGGCCTCTGCCTAACTGTAAAAGGAAGCTGGGAACAGAGTCTAGCTGGATGCTCAGGAGGAAAAGGAAACTGATTTTGGCGAAAATACAGCCATTTGGGGCCACATCTAAGTTTACGAAAGTCCTCCTCTTTATCTTTCTCCTCCACCTGAGATGCTGTGAAAATATTTATCACCCGCTGTTTTTGAAAGTTTAATGATGTCCCTTGACTCACCTGGATATATCACCGAGTACTGGCAAATGGAGTTGATGAAGAATGTTTTCCGTGCTCCTCCCAGGGATGGAGATACCATGATAGCGGTTCACTGACGTGAAGGGTCCGCCTGCCCTGGAAGTGAGACCAGATCTAGAATGGGGGTCCCCATCTGTGCAAAGTGTCAATGTATTGTCTCCCAGCTCCAGACTGACTCTTCTCTACCCTGATTTGTGATACTGGAGCTGTGGACCCTGTAAACATTTCTCCTTTGCCCACTGGCCAGATGTTAACTTCATCACAGGAGGGTTTAGAATGGCAAATGCAAGGTGGAGACTCTTTGCTCCTGAGTTCGGGATCTTCAGCGTTACCCTCCTCTGCAGTGGCCCAGTGGCCTATGTAGCTGAGCTCCGGCCATGCTGTCTCTGCTGGTGGCCACTTCCCAGGAGCTCTTCCCACACACCCCCCCACAATGACAGGCTGCTTCTCCAGACCATCTCTGGCCTTTGCCTTCCAGGATGTTTCTTGACCACCAGCAGGTTGTAAGTTCTTGTGGTAGCTAAGTCCCCTCTGATGAGCTCTGAGTCTCAACCTTGTGGATGGCAAGAGGGGGCTTCTCTCCTAATTCTTTGTCCTTTTATCTCTCTTCCTCATCCTAAAGGTAATGCTACTTCTTTAGGGTCCCTTTTTTTTTTTTTGTGGTACGCGGACCTCTCACTGTCGTGGCCTCTCCCATTGCGGAGCACAGGCTCCGGACGTGCAGGCTCAGCGGCCATGGCTCACGGGCCCAGCCGCTCTGCGGCACGTGGGATCCTCCCGGACCAGGGCACGAACCCGTGTCCCCTGCATCGGCAGGCGGACTCTCAACCACTGCGCCACCAGGGAAGCCCTAGGTTCCCTTCTTAAAAATAAAATAGTTAAGCATCTTTTATAGTTAACATTTCTTTGCATTACATCTTCCTTGTTAAAATAACTAGAGTGATTTCTGTCCTTTGAATGAACCCTGACAGCTGTGCCCTCCTCCTGGTGAATTTTTTCATAGAAAGGCAAAGTTGAATGTACATCCACTCACATCAAAAAGCAGGACAGCAAAACTATACCTACTCAAAGCTCACTTCCATCTAGTCTCTTCTTTATCCTCTGCCCTTATCATGTTGATTTCCTGCCCTGAGAAAGGCTGGCATTCTTACCCAATGGGAATCGGGTGGGTGGGTCTTCAAGTCTCAGATTTCTAGACGCTATAGTCTACAGCCTCAGCAACCAGGGGCTCCCTTGCATAAGGCCCTGGGTAGGCTTCCCAGGTTAGCCTGGGGCATGAGAAAGAAAGATGAAACGCATGCGTCATCAGTAACCAGAAAACAAATGTCGCTGCCTCGGTCTGTGTCCGAGGGTGAAACCATAAAGTAAACTGTGTGTAACCACCAGGTCTCGCCTTGGCTTGGTTCTGCTGCCACAGCAGTAGGGAATCAATACAACTTAAAAAAGAATCCCAGGCAAAATTTGGATAAACAACACAGGATCTAATTTTAGGCCACAGAAAAGAAAAGGTCAGCATAGCATAAGGATAATAATAAAATTAATTCCAGTCAGCATTAGTTACTTATTATTTCTTTTTTTGCACAGAGGATGGATCCATGCCAGTGGAAGGCTGAGGCCAACTCTCCTTCCTTTCTTGCGAGCTAACCTTGGCTTCCCAGACAAGCCACAGTGAGGACTTTTTATCTGAGGCAAGTTCAGTCCTGGACAAAGGCAAACTCACTCCTGTGATTTAGGGACCCTGAGAAAGCTCCTTACTAGGAAACCTCTACCCTATTGCCACAATGTCTGAAATTTCACTGTAACAGCCTCCTGGATGGCCATCTAC